>NW_007736302.1:40820-61285 GCF_000696425.1 Galeopterus variegatus | reverse complement strand
CATTTATTTTGTATCCTGCAACATTCTTGAAGTTATTAACCAGCTCTTGCAGTTTTTTTTTTTTTTTGATAGAGTCTTTACATTTTTTATATATAGCATTATGTCATCTGTAAATAGAGACAGTTTGACTTTGTCTTTTCTGTCCTGGATTCCCTTATTTCTTTCTCTTGCCTGATTGCTCTGGCTAGTACCTCCAGTACTATATTAAATTGTGGTGGAGAGAGTGGGCATCCTTGTCTTCTTCCTGTTCTTATGGGAAAGGCCCTCAGTTTTTCCCCATTTTGTATGATATTGGTGGTGGGCTTATCATAAATGGCTTTTATTGTGTTGAGATACTTTCCTTCTATACCTAATTTGTGGAGAGTCTTTATCAAGAAGGGATGTTTTAAAGTCCAAAAGTATTTGATAAGATCTAATAGTCATTTATTGGTTTTTTTTTTTTAAAGAAACTGTTGAATTAGAAATAGAAGAAAACTTTCTTGAGAAAGTGTATTTAGAAATAACTTTGTACATGGCATCAATCATTGTTTAATGACAGAACTTTGGAAGCATTCCCTTTAAAGTCAGCTTTAAAACTTTTTTTAAAAATTGTGTATTACTACTTATCATTATTTCTGCTATGGAATGTTTTATTTGATTTTCAAGCCAATACAATAATACAGTTAAAAGTGATAAAGAAATACAGATTGAAGAGGAAAACAAACAAACAAACAAACAAACAAACGAATGAATGAATGAATAAACATACAAACAAACAATCAATCAATTTCGGCATGACCAGAAGTTCTCAAGTTCTCAAACACTTGACACTTTCCTACCATTATATGTGTGTGTGTATATGTATATATATACATGCATACATACATAACTCTACTTCCTTTTCCATATACTTTTGCAAATGCGCACAACTATTGATGGGCAAAATTAGACATAAAAATAACATGTATTACTTGACTCAGATGACCACAAAAAAAGTACTAATTTTACTTAACACAAGAATATTAGAAAATCAACACTGAGTTTTGTTTCTAATTCTAGTTCTTGTATGTTTTGGTGAAATTCAAAGCACACTCTTGTTTCTATTGTGAAAGTATGTCACAATGTTTTGTTTCTTTTCTAGTGTTCCTTGGCTAAATACTATTTTTACTATAAGAAGAAAATTTGCTCTCATTAAGGTATATTTAGGACAAAAATTTTTAAGTGAAGACATGAATGTCACTAAGAGTTAACATTATTTAGTTTTGTAGAGACGTGTCCAATAACTATATGACAAAGTTAAAAACTATAAACTTGCAGTTTATCATTAAACTGCAAAGATATGTCAAGAACTTTGTTATCTATTTAATCATGACGACCCAGAACTCAGAATCATGTTTTGTTCTCTTTTAACACTGCGGGTACAATATTTTTTTTCTGTTATAAATGACAGTCTTTTACTTGTAGATAACAGCAATTCNGAAATAAACATGGATATTTATTCTCTTTTCAACTTTCATGGCTTTGAAACTCTCTCAGAATGACATTTGGGTGTGCCAGAAGGTCATGACTCTGTGAATAAACATATGCCATGTTATTAGTTATTTAATATGACTATTGTAATTATTGAATTGTATTGATCTAAAAAGATTTCTAGAATGTTCTTAACGGTGTATATAGTGTCAAATACATCTGTATTTTTGTTACAATGGCCAAAGTGATAAGTAATGGTAGTTCTTATTTGTAGATCCTCTTCACTGATGTTCTAGTAGCTTCTTATATGCTTCACAGCTAAAATAAAGGAGATCCTAAAATATGAAACAAATGAAGGTAGAATAGGATCTATAGTTAGAGCCCTTATAAGTGAGAACTAATTTTGTTCATCAGCTCTTGTTGTGTTTGATAGTACAAAACACATAGTAAGCAAGATCTAAATGAGGAAAACTATAAAACCATGGTAAAAAAAATCAAACAAAAATAATAAATAACTATATATTCCATGTTTATGGGTAAAGAGGCTCAATATTGTCAAGATGTCAGTTCTACCCAGCTTAATTTATAGATACAATGCAATCCCAATAAAATTTCCAGCAAGTTATTTTGTGGATATTGACAAATCGATTCTAAAGTTTATAGAGAAAGGCAGAAGACTCATAATAGTCAACATGATATTGAAGGAGAAGGGTAAAGCTGAAGGACTGATAATGCTCAACTTCAAGACTTGCTATAAAGCTACCGTAATAAAAACAGTGTGGTATTGGTGAAATAATACACAAATAGGTATATGGAACAGAATAGAGAGCCCATAAATAGACCCACAAAAATATAGTCAACTAATCTTTGACAGAAGAGTAAAGGCAATACAATGAAGAACAGATAGTCTTTTCAACAAATGATGCTGGAACAACTGGACATCAACATACAAAAAAATGCATCCAGACACAGACTTTATACCTTTCATAACAATTAAAATGGATCACAGACTTAAATGTAAAAGGTGCGACTATAAGACACATAACATAAGAGAAAGTGTAGATGACCTTGGACTTGGTAATGACTTTTTAGATATAACACTACACGCATGATCCATGAAAAAAGAAGAATTTGTCAGCTAGCCTTCACTTAAATTAAATGTTTTTGTTTGTTTGTTTGTTTCTCTACAAAATATACTGTCAAGAGAATGAAAACAAAAGCCACACACTAGGAGAAAATATTTACAATAGACATATCTGATAAATAACTGTTATCCAAATATATACAAATAATTCTTAAAACCCAACAGTAAGAAAATAAACAACCCACTTAAACAATTGACCAAATATCTTAACAGACAACCACCAAAGGAAATATAATAGCAAATAAGTATATGAAAAGTAGCTTCATATCATATGTCATCAGGGAAATGCAAATTAAAACAACAAGATATCACTATGCACCCAATGAAATGATTAAGATCTAAAACACTGGGAAACCCAAATATTGGTGAAGATGTGGAGCAACAGGAATTCTAATTCATTGCTGGTGAGGATGCAAAATGATAGAGCCACTTTGAAAGACAGTTTGGTAGTTTTTACTAAAAGCAAACATACTCTCCCCATATGATTCAGCAATCACACTTCTTTGTATTTACTCAAGGGAGGTGAAAACTTATATCCACTCAAAAACCTGCACATGTATGTTTATAGGGATTTTATACCTAATTGCCAAAACTTGGAAGAAACCAAGATATCCTTCAGTACATGAATGGATAAACTGTGGAACATCCAGACAACGGAATGTCATTCAGTGCTAAAGACAAATGAGCTATTAAGCCATGGAAAGACATTGAAAAAATTTAAATGCATATTACTAAGTGAAAAAGCCAATCTGAAAAGGCTATATACTGTATGATTCTGATTATATGACATTCTTAAAAAGGAAAAACTATAGAGACAGTAGTATAATTAGTGATTGCCAAAGGTTAGGGTGGAAGGAGGAATGCATAGGCAGAGCAGAGAGAATTTTTGGAGCAGTGACACTACTCTGTAAAATTTATAATGATGGATATGTGTCATGATACATTTGTCCAAACTCATAGAATTTACAATGCAAGTTTCAACTCTAATTTAAACAATGGGCTTTTGGTGATTATGATGTGTCAGTGTAGGTTCAACAGTTGTAATAAATGTGCCACTCTGGTGGGGGGTGTTGATAATAGTAGAAGCTATCCATTGTGTTAGGGCAGAGCGTATATCGAAAATTTCTATACTTTTTGATTAATTTTGCTTTAAACCTAAAAATTACTCTAAAAATTAAAGTCTATTAATAAATGACTTATACTTCGTGCTGTGGCTGAAAGATAAAATCCCAACAATGCAACTGCATAATCTCTAATAAATTCAAACTTACAGATGGCACTGATCCAACCTTGCCAAACAATTGAATCCAAGTACATGTATGCAAGCTAACTTTCCCTACCACGATTCTGAGGTTTCTGAAACTATTAATAACCACACTATCTGTCTTCTTTTCAGAAAACAGGGAATTATAATAGTGAAAAACAGAGAAGTGCAGTACATTTTCAAATTAATATTTATGCATGGGGAATATGAGAAAGTTCTATAACAATCCAATAAGCAACTAATCTTACATACCTTAGATATTTCTTCCTTTCAGAGAGATGAGAGTTCAATCACTATCTCCTTTCATTCCAAGTGCTTTTAACCAGGAATATGACTCAGCAAAGGTAGAGGGGTACAGACACGTGATCCATTCAATTCAGTGACTCTGAGGGGAGATGCTGCCTAGTACAGCTTCTATAAGAACCAAGCTGGAATTAAAAATTCTCGAACCTCACTGTCTTTAGGAAGATGGGTTCTTGTGAGCTCTTATTATATACTACATTATACATATTCTAGAGTTGGCTACTGATTGAAGCAGTACCCTGGTTGGGGCAAAAATCAATCAGAATCACCACAAAAAGAACAAGAACAGTAGCAATAAGTGCAGCTGATCTCTGTTGAATGAAATATGGTCAAAATAAACCCTGGATAAATTTCAGAATGAATAATTAAAATAAATCTATCTGATCCTGATTCTCATATAATTATACATTGTGTTATTTTACATGCCAAACATGCTACATTTATCAAATGCCTCCTATAGAAGTCTGAAGAATACTGCTCCCATTGATCAGTAGCTGTTACTAAGGGAAGAAAATGTGGGAATGCTATGTTATGCGTCACGTTGAGAGAGCCAAGAGAAGCAGCAACTTATCAAAGTACTCTTTCATTTGCCTTTATTTCAAAGACAATTCATATCACTTTCTCCGTATATAGAACCACAGAAATTAGTATGGCTAAAAGATGTCTCTGCTGTTAATTAGGCAGAGAAAACAGGGAAGTTCTACCAGGAGAGAGAGAATGGAAAGATTCTCTGTATGCTTCCCATCATACCTGGAACAAATTTTTATTTTTTGTTTTCTAAAAAAAATTAGATGGCACATAAAAATTGTACATATTTATGTGATACTATGTGACATTTCAATAAACAAAGTCAGTGTGTAGTGATCACATCATGTTTATTGATGTATCCATCACCTCAAACATTTATCATTCCTTGTGGTGAAAACATTTCAAAATTCTGTCTCTTAGCTAATTAAAAGTATGCAAGCAATTTTTGGTAATTATTGTTACACTACAGTGATATATGTATAGAACACTAGGTCTTATTCCTCCTACCTAGCTGTAATTTTGTATCCATTAACCAATATCTCACCATCTTTCCTCCTTGCTACCTTCCCAGCTTCTTGTAACCACTATTCTACTCTCTAGTTCTAAGTGGTCAACTTCCTTGACTTCCATACATGAGTGAGAGAACACATGGCATTTTTCTCTCTGTTTCTGGCATCCTTCACTTAACATAATATCCTCCAAGTTCATCCATATTACCATGGATAACACAGTTTCATTCTTTTCTATGGCTGAATAGTAATTCATTGTGTGTGTGTGTGTAAATATATATATACACACCATATTTTCTTTATCCATTCATCTGTTGATAGACATTTAGGTTGAATCCATATCTTGGCTATTTTGAATAGTGCTACAATAAATATGGGAGTAAAGTATCTCTTTGATATACTGAATTCCTTTCCTTTGGAGATATATACACACACACACACACACACACACACAGTACTGAAATCATGTGGTAGTTCTATTTTGAGTTTTTTGAGGAACCTCCAAACTCTTTTTCATAGTGGCTGGACTAATTTACATTCCCCCCAATAGTGTTCCCTTTCTTCACATCCTAGCAAGATTTATTTCCCATTTTGCTGATAATAGGCATTTTAACTGGTGTGTTGTGATACCTCACTGCAGTTTTGATTTGCATTTCTCTGTTGATTAGTGATTTTAAGTGTTCTTTCATATACTTGTACACTTGTTGGATGTTTGAATGTCTTCTTCTGAATAATGTTTGTTCAGATCCTCTGCCCATCTTTTAATTGGATTTTTTTTTTTTTTTTTTTTTTTGGCTGTTGAATTGTTGGATGTTGGAGTTCCTTGTATATTCTGGATACTAATCCCTGGCTGGATAAATAATTTACCGATGTGTTCTTCCATTCTGCAGTTTGTCTCTTTCTTCTGTTGATTTGCCCTTGCTGTGCAGAAGCTTTTTAGATGTAAAATCTGCTGGCACTTTTAAGCCTCCAGAATGATGAGAAATAAATGTTTGCTGCTTAAGCAGTCCAGTAATCCAGTCTATGGTATTTTGGTATAGCAGCCCAAACTGACCAAGACATATCATATTTTGTATCTAGTCGGGGACTTTAATAACTTTGTTCAATGAATATTGCCATAGATAATCGTTAGATTGTTCTGCAAGTGAATAATATATAGTAGGTGAACAAATTTAATATACAAACTTACATAAGGTAAACTTACTATAGGTCAATGAAATTTGGTAATAAGTTCTAATGAAGCTAAAAGATCAAAAGAATTGTCATTTGTAATGAATACAAGAAAAATACAGTTAGAATACCTACTAAAGAAATTGAAATTGCTTATCATTTTTTCTGATTTATATTTAAAATTATTTTAACATTAAAATATTTTGAAGCTAATCTCTCTCCTTAATATAATCTAACAATGATTTTTTTATTTCTAATATTTCCATAATTTATGCAATAGTATGCTTTGAGTAACAAGTGATATCTAAGATATAAAGGCAACATCTTTGTTCTCTTTTATGCTAGCTTTTATAATATCCTTGAATCATACATTTATGTGGAATATTATATAAAATTAAGTAATATTATTAACAAGTATAAAAAATTAAGTAATATTATGATTTTATTATAAAAATTAAGTAATATTATGATTTTAATTATATAATTAATATTGAGTAATAATCCTGTATGATTAATATATCTTGAAGACTAAAGCCTCATGTACACATATGCATATATACATGAAACATAAATATAATAATGTTTGAAACTTAGATAAAATCAAATTATTTGTGCCTAACATACAATTAAGGTATTTCACAAAGCTAATTAATAAAAGGCGAATCTCATCTTTAAATAACATAGATAATTGCCAAATTTCTCCACTCCTGTCTTGATATGGAAACAATCTAATGGTTATTCACCTATTATATCTTTTAAGGCAGGGCACTAAATTTTACAATGCTCTCTCACACATACAATTTCATTTGATTATTGCATCATTTTGTGTGTTGAGCTTACATAAAGATTACCATTTTTATTTTACAGCTGACATAAAATTTTCAGCTGGCATAGTAGCATACAAATTTTAGTTATATTTATATTTTGTTATATTTAAAATTGCAAAGGACTTTAGTATCCAAATGTATTTTTAGTCCATCAGAGAGAATGAAGGTTATGCATTGCATCAGTAATATTTACATGATAAACAATACAGGTTGCTACAGTTCAAATGTGTGTCTCCAACAAAATTCATGTTGAAATTTAATCCCCATTGTGGTGGTATTAAGAGGTCGGGTCTTTGGGGAAAATAATTAAATCACGAGGGCTCCACCTTATAAAAGGGTTGGAGGGAACTAGGTTAGGCCTTTTTTGCTCAAGTGATTATATTAGCCTTATTAATAATTTTCAGTTTTCCTGATCAGATACATGCAGTATGCAGTGTCTTATGCATAATCATTCATGTACAAGTGTGTGATATTGTCAAAAAATTCAGTTGTTGATATTCTGACATGATTTGCATATTACAAACAAAGGAAAGGATCAATTACCAATTTCCAGAGTCAAAAAAGTCCATAAACTGTTATTGTCTTTAGGAAATTACTTGTAAGGACATCAATATATAAATCCATGAAGTCAAAATAGTGTGGAAGAAGAAAGAAAATATTCCCTCACCTTCCATTCTCAACTCAGTCACTACCATTTAGCCCGTGATTTATATAATCCCCTTATTCTGTGTACAGGACTTAATACCAAACTGTTCAGTGTGACATAATGAAATGTGAATGTTTCTGTATGGAAGAAATAGTATAATAGGCAAATGTTGAGTAAGATATCTGAAGGAAAGTGTTAACAGGTTGTCTGTGACCCTACCTGTAGCCTCAGAGAGGTTCTTGATTGAGTCATTCTTGCACTCAGTAAATTTATGAGTATAAATTTATGAGGTCAAAGGTGAAACTCAACACCAAAAACAAACACACAAAAAAAGCAGGTAGTCTGATGTTGACTGCTTATTGAAAAGCAGTAATTGATTAGTAATTGATAATTGATGATATTAAGTCACATCAGGAATTGGGTACTGTTTGCATACCTCTTAAGATATATAAAAGCTCAAGGAACCCCAGAGTTCATAATTTCCCTGAGGTGGAACTAGTCTGCACCCCCCCAAGCTTTGAGTCTGTTGACTTTGCCCATCCAGTCTACTAGGTAAGGACATTGGAAATATGCCTGAGAGTTACCAGAACTTTTATGTTATTGCTGTTCCTGCTGTTACCTATTCTGAATCCTTTTTAAAGTTAGATAAACTTGTCTGGGGTAAAGCTTATGTGTCTAATGTGTTTGATCATCAATTTCAACCAAAGACCCTTATTGTGAATAGAGCAGAATTCTCATCATACCGTTTCTACTAAAATATTATAGTTAACTAGAATATTTCTTTACTTCCCCCCAAAGTAAAACAGATATTTGTAGATGAAGAGGACATGTTCTGGTTTACAACTTATAGCAACTAAATTAACCAACAATGAACAATGCATTTCAGACAAGGATTTTTTTTAAAAAAACTAGATATTAGGAAATAAAGTATGGTGTATCCCTAAAAAATAGGAAACAAACAAATTCAGCCTTGTAAATACCCAGTTTACCATCTTTGGAGAACTTCAGATGGCAGCTCAAGGATGGCAGCACAGGTAAAGCCCCACAAAATCCCTGATTGAGGAGACAGAGCTGAGAGGAAGCCAATGGACTATAGGAAGGAATACTGGAGAGAGAGACAATTCCAGAGACTTGCATATGAGTGCTCACAAATATTCAGATGATTACTGATCAACACAGGTATATGAGGAAGGCTTAAAAACTATCTAAAAAAAAATAAAAAAAGAGAGACAGCAGTATCCAGGTCTCACACAGTTCTAAGAAAAATGCTTTTCCTCTAGTCAGAATGAAAAGNGTAAAGGCAATACAATGAAGAACAGATAGTCTTTTCAACAAATGATGCTGGAACAACTGGATATCAACATACAAAAAAATGCATCCAGACACAGACTTTATACCTTTCATAACAATTAAAATGGGTCACAGACTTAAATGTAAAAGGTGCGACTATAAGACACATAACATAAGAGAAAGTGCAGATGACCTTGGACTTGGTAATGACTTTTTAGATATAACACTACACGCATGATCCATGAAAAAAAAAGAATTTGTCAGCTAGACTTCACTTAAATTAAATGTTTTTGTTTGTTTGTTTGTTTCTCTACAAAATATACTGTCAAGACAATGAAAACAAAAGCCACACACTAGGAGAAAATATTTACAATAGACATATCTGATAAATAACTGTTATCCAAATATATACAAATAATTCTTAAAACCCAACAGTAAGAAAATAAACAACCCACTTAAACAATTGACCAAATATCTTAACAGACAACCACCAAAGGAAATATAATAGCAAATAAGTATATGAAAAGTAGCTCCATATCATATGTCATCAGGGAAATGCAAATTAAAACAACAAGATATCACTATGCACCCAATGAAATGATTAAGATCTAAAACATTGGGAAAACCAAATATTGGTGAAGATGTGGAGCAACAGGAATTCTAATTCATTGCTGGTGAGGATGCAAAATGATAGAGCCACTTTGAAAGACAGTTTGGTAGTTTTTACTAAAAGCAAACATACTCTCCCCATATGATTCAGCAATCACACTTCTTTGTATTTACTCAAGGGAGGTGAAAACTTATATCCACTCAAAAACCTGCACATGTATGTTTATAGGGATTTTATACCTAATTGCCAAAACTTGGAAGCAACCAAGATATCCTTCAGTACATGAATGGATAAACTGTGGAACATCCAGACAACGGAATATCATTCAGTGCTAAAGACAAATGAGCTATTAAGCCATGGAAAGACATTGAAAAAATTTAAATGCATATTACTAAGTAAAAAAGCCAATCTGAAAAGGCTATATACTGTATGATTCTGATTATATGACATTCTTAAAAAGGAAAAACTATAGAGACAGTAGTATAATTAGTGATTGCCAAAGGTTAGGGTGGAAGGAGGAATGCATAGGCAGAGCAGAGAGAATTTTTGGAGCAGTGACACTACTCTGTAAAATTTATAATGATGGATATGTGTCATTATACATTTGTCCAAACTCATAGAATTTACAATGCAAGTTTCAACTCTAATTTAAACAATGGGCTTTTGGTGATTATGATGTGTCAGTGTAGGTTCAACAGTTGTAATAAATGTGCCACTCTGGTGGGGGGTGTTGATAATAGGAGAAGCTATCCATTGTGTTAGGGCAGAGCGTATATCGAAAATTTCTATACTTTTTGATTAATTTTGCTTTAAACCTAAAAATTACTCTAAAAATTAAAGTCTATTAATAAATGACTTATACTTCGTGCTGTGGCTGAAAGATAAAATCCCAACAATGCAACTGCATAATCTCTAATAAATTCAAACTTACAGATGGCACTTATCCAACCTTGCCAAACAATTGAATCCAAGTACATGTATGCAAGCTAACTTTCCCTACCACGATTCTGAGGTTTCTGAAACTATTAATAACCACACTATCTGTCTTCTTTTCAGAAAACAGGGAATTATAATAGTGAAAAACAGAGAAGTGCAGTACATTTTCAAATTAATATTTATGCATGGGGAATATGAGAAAGTTCTATAACAATCCAATAAGCAACTAATCTTACATACCTTAGATATTTCTTCCTTTCAGAGAGATGAGAGTTCAATCACTATCTCCTTTCATTCCAAGTGCTTTTAACCAGGAATATGACTCAGCAAAGGTAGAGAGGTACAGACACGTGATCCATTCAATTCAGTGACTCTGAGGGGAGATGCTGCCTAGTACAGCTTCTATAAGAACCAAGCTGGAATTAAAAATTCTCGAACCTCACTGTCTTTAGGAAGATGGGTTCTTGTGAGCTCTTATTATATACTACATTATACATATTCTAGAGTTGGCTACTGATTGAAGCAGTACCCTGGTTGGGGCAAAAATCAATCAGAATCACCACAAAAAGAACAAGAACAGTAGCAATAAGTGCAGCTGATCTCTGTTGAATGAAATATGGTCAAAATAAACCCTGGATAAATTTCAGAATGAATAATTAAAATAAATCTATCTGATCCTGATTCTCATATAATTATACATTGTGTTATTTTACATGCCAAACATGCTACATTTATCAAATGCCTCCTATAGAAGTCTGAAGAATACTGCTCAGTTTTTTGAGGAACCTCCAAACTCTTTTTCATAGTGGCTGGACTAATTTACATTCCCCCCAATAGTGTTCCCTTTCTTCACATCCTAGCAAGATTTATTTCCCATTTTGCTGATAATAGGCATTTTAACTGGTGTGTTGTGATACCTCACTGCAGTTTTGATTTGCATTTCTCTGTTGATTAGTGATTTTAAGTGTTCTTTCATATACTTGTACACTTGTTGGATGTTTGAATGTCTTCTTCTGAATAATGTTTGTTCAGATCCTCTGCCCATCTTTTAATTGGATTTTTTTTTTTTTTGGCTGTTGAATTGTTGGATGTTGGAGTTCCTTGTATATTCTGGATACTAATCCCTGGCTGGATAAATAATTTACCGATGTGTTCTTCCATTCTGCAGTTTGTCTCTTTCTTCTGTTGATTTGCCCTTGCTGTGCAGAAGCTTTTTAGATGTAAAATCTGCTGGCACTTTTAAGCCTCCAGAATGATGAGAAATAAATGTTTGCTGCTTAAGCAGTCCAGTAATCCAGTCTATGGTATTTTGGTATAGCAGCCCAAACTGACCAAGACATATCATATTTTGTATCTAGTGGGGGACTTTAATAACTTTGTTCAATGAATATTGCCATAGATAATCGTTAGATTGTTCTGCAAGTGAATAATATATAGTAGGTGAACAAATTTAATATACAAACTTACATAAGGTAAACTTACTATAGGTCAATGAAATTTGGTAATAAGTTCTAATGAAGCTAAAAGATCAAAAGAATTGTCATTTGTAATGAATACAAGAAAAATACAGTTAGAATACCTACTAAAGAAATTGAAATTGCTTATCATTTTTTCTGATTTATATTTAAAATTATTTTAACATTAAAATATTTTGAAGCTAATCTCTCTCCTTAATATAATCTAACTGATTTTTTTATTTCTAATATTTCCATAATTTATGCAATAGTATGCTTTGAGTAACAAGTGATATCTAAGATATAAAGGCAACATCTTTGTTCTCTTTTATGCTAGCTTTTATAATATCCTTGAATCATACATTTATGTGGAATATTATATAAAATTAAGTAATATTATTAACAAGTATAAAAAATTAAGTAATATTATGATTTTATTATAAAAATTAAGTAATATTATGATTTTAATTATATAATTAATATTGAGTAATAATCCTGTATGATTAATATATCTTGAAGACTAAAGCCTCATGTACACATATGCATATATACATGAAACATAAATATAATAATGTTTGAAACTTAGATAAAATCAAATTATTTGTGCCTAACATACAATTAAGGTATTTCACAAAGCTAATTAATAAAAGGCGAATCTCATCTTTAAATAACATAGATAATTGCCAAATTTCTCCACTCCTGTCTTGATATGGAAACAATCTAATGGTTATTCACCTATTATATCTTTTAAGGCAGGGCACTAAATTTTACAATGCTCTCTCACACATACAATTTCATTTGATTATTGCATCATTTTGTGTGTTGAGCTTACATAAAGATTACCATTTTTATTTTACAGCTGACATAAAATTTTCAGCTGGCATAGTAGCATACAAATTTTAGTTATATTTATATTTTGTTATATTTAAAATTGCAAAGGACTTTAGTATCCAAATGTATTTTTAGTCCATCAGAGAGAATGAAGGTTATGCATTGCATCAGTAATATTTACATGATAAACAATACAGGTTGCTACAGTTCAAATGTGTGTCTCCAACAAAATTCATGTTGAAATTTAATCCCCATTGTGGTGGTATTAAGAGGTCGGGTCTTTGGGGAAAATAATTAAATCACGAGGGCTCCACCTTATAAAAGGGTTGGAGGGAACTAGGTTAGGCCTTTTTTGCTCAAGTGATTATATTAGCCTTATTAATAATTTTCAGTTTTCCTGATCAGATACATGCAGTATGCAGTGTCTTATGCATAATCATTCATGTACAAGTGTGTGATATTGTCAAAAAATTCAGTTGTTGATATTCTGACATGATTTGCATATTACAAACAAAGGAAAGGATCAATTACCAATTTCCAGAGTCAAAAAAGTCCATAAACTGTTATTGTCTTTAGGAAATTACTTGTAAGGACATCAATATATAAATCCATGAAGTCAAAATAGTGTGGAAGAAGAAAGAAAATATTCCCTCACCTTCCATTCTCAACTCAGTCACTACCATTTAGCCCGTGATTTATATAATCCCCTTATTCTGTGTACAGGACTTAATACCAAACTGTTCAGTGTGACATAATGAAATGTGAATGTTTCTGTATGGAAGAAATAGTATAATAGGCAAATGTTGAGTAAGATATCTGAAGGAAAGTGTTAACAGGTTGTCTGTGACCCTACCTGTAGCCTCAGAGAGGTTCTTGATTGAGTCATTCTTGCACTCAGTAAATTTATGAGTATAAATTTATGAGGTCAAAGGTGAAACTCAACACCAAAAACAAACACACAAAAAAAGCAGGTAGTCTGATGTTGACTGCTTATTGAAAAGCAGTAATTGATTAGTAATTGATAATTGATGATATTAAGTCACATCAGGAATTGGGTACTGTTTGCATACCTCTTAAGATATATAAAAGCTCAAGGAACCCCAGAGTTCATAATTTCCCTGAGGTGGAACTAGTCTGCACCCCCCCAAGCTTTGAGTCTGTTGACTTTGCCCATCCAGTCTACTAGGTAAGGACATTGGAAATATGCCTGAGAGTTACCAGAACTTTTATGTTATTGCTGTTCCTGCTGTTACCTATTCTGAATCCTTTTTAAAGTTAGATAAACTTGTCTGGGGTAAAGCTTATGTGTCTAATGTGTTTGATCATCAATTTCAACCAAAGACCCTTATTGTGAATAGAGCAGAATTCTCATCATACCGTTTCTACTAAAATATTATAGTTAACTAGAATATTTCTTTACTTCCCCCCAAAGTAAAACAGATATTTGTAGATGAAGAGGACATGTTCTGGTTTACAACTTATAGCAACTAAATTAACCAACAATGAACAATGCATTTCAGACAAGGATTTTTTTTTAAATAAACTAGATATTAGGAAATAAAGTATGGTGTATCCCTAAAAAATAGGAAACAAACAAATTCAGCCTTGTAAATACCCAGTTTACCATCTTTGGAGAACTTCAGATGGCAGCTCAAGGATGGCAGCACAGGTAAAGCCCCACAAAATCCCTGATTGAGGAGACAGAGCTGAGAGGAAGCCAATGGACTATAGGAAGGAATACTGGAGAGAGAGACAATTCCAGAGACTTGCATATGAGTGCTCACAAATATTCAGATGATTACTGATCAACACAGGTATATGAGGAAGGCTTAAAAACTATCTAAAAAAAAATAAAAAAAGAGAGACAGCAGTATCCAGGTCTCACACAGTTCTAAGAAAAATGCTTTTCCTCTAGTCAGAATGAAAAGGGTCACAATCTACAGACTTGGAATAGCGTACTCAGATGGGTCATACCTCTATAGTGGGGAATAATGTCCCTTGGACTTAGCAATGTTCGAGTAACAGCTAACAAATATTAAAAGAAATCTGAAAGGATGAAACTGTCTCCAAGAAATTTAACTTTATCTCAGGATCAAGCTCAGGAAAATTTATGGTAATGATACTAAGAAAATATATGGCTCAAAAATTTAGCATTCATAACATTTGGCATTAAAATAAATAAATAAAATAAAATAACAGACAGAAAAAGAGGAGGTCAATATCCTCTATAGAGAGGAGAAAATTAACTAATAGAAACCAACCCAGAAGTGACACAGACATCAGAATTCAGAGATAGGACATTCAAACAGATATTAAAACTTGTGCAACATATTTTATGCATTCAAATAGTTAGAAACATGCACATTATTAAAAATTATGGATATCAACTTTCTGGATATTAAAGCTATTATTGTTCAGATAAAAATTAACTGGAAGGAATTGAAGATATATTAGATATTGTAGAATAAAAGATCAGTGATCTCAAATGCATAGCAATAAAAACTATACAAAATGAAGAACAGAGCGAAGAGTGTCAAAAATTAAAAAAAAAAACAAATAAACAAACATAAACAGATAATTAGTGAGCTTTGAGACAACTTCAAGCATCCACTACACTTATAATTGAAAACCCTGAAGGACATGGTGGGACAAAAGTATTTTAACTTTAATGGCTGAATATTGTCCAAATTTAATGAGAAATATATATATATATAAAATGTCCTAGGGTACTCAGTAAACATCAAGTATAACAAACGTGAGTAAAATCAAGCCAAGGCACATCAAAATCAAAATTCTAAAAATAGTGGTAAAATGAAGGTTTAGAAGTCATCAGAGATAAAAGATATTTTATGAACTGAGGATCAAAGTGAAGGGTGATAGGAAGTATATATAAAACAATACATCTGAGAAAATATTAGAGCAACATCTTCAAAGTACTGAAAGAAAAAATAGTACTAATCTAGAAGTTTGTATTCACTGACAATGTCATTAAAAAAGAAGTCAAAATAAAGACTCTCTGACATACAAAAGCTGACAGAATGTTTAACCAGCAGACCTACAGTGCAAGAAATGTTGAAGTGCTTCAGATAGAAGAAAAATGGTACCAGAGCAAATGTAAATCTACACAATAGAATGTAAAAATAAGTATATGTATAAACATATAACATTTTCTTGTATTTTTAAATCTCTTTAAGAGATAATTGTCTTTTTAAGTAAAAATAATAAAGTAGTGTGAGATTTATAATGTATAAAATTAAATGGATATCAACAATAGCACAAAGTTTGGGATGGAATAAATGGAAATATACTACTTCAAGCTTTTTTTACTATATGTAAGTTACCAAAATATCACTTGAAGGTAGACTTTGTTAAATCAAGACTTCTACTATAAACCCCCTGTCAGTCAATAAAATAAGAAAATACAGAATATAAATATATAATAAATATCAACTATTATTTAAGGGGAAATTTATATCAATAAAAATTCTACATTAAATGAGATGTCCTAAATCAATTACCTCAACTTACCACCTGAGAAACTAAAAAGCAAAGAGCAAATAAATTACAAAGTAAATAGGCAGACTTCTACTATAAACCCCCTGTCAGTCAATAAAATAAGAAAATACGGAATATAAATATATAATAAATATCAACTATTATTTAAGGGGAAATTTATATCAATAAAAATTCTACATTAAATGAGATGTCGTAAATCAATAACCTCAACTTACCACCTGAGAAACTAAAAAGCAAAGAGCAAATAAATTACAAAGTAAATAGGAGAGAGGAAAAAAGGATAAATAAAGATCACATGATAAAGTAATAAAATAGAAAATACAAAAACGAAAAAACAATACATCAAGTCAATTTTTAAAAAGCTAGCACTTTGAGAAGATAAATTAAGTGGGAGAATCTTCAGCCAGTTTTATGTAGGAGTAATAGAAGACATATTACTGACATCAAAAATGAGAGGATTACATCACCACCAATTCTGTAGATATTAAGAGTATAGTAAGCGAATGTTATGAAAACCTTTATATTCACATATTCAACTACTCAATGAAGTAGAAAAATTCCTTGAAAACACAAACTACCAAAGCAAATGCAGGAAGAAATACAAATTTTATATATAACTCTAATAAATAAAATTAATATTGTTAAAAATAATATTGATAAAACACAGTGTAAAGACAGCCAAAATTAGCATATTAGTATCAAACATATAAAAATATTTAAAAACCTAGGAAGAAATATACAAAATATATAAAAATATAAAAATTTTATTTTATATAAATATATGATAATTTATAAAATACTAAAAAAAATTATATTAAATATGTAAAATACCTGTATACTAAAAACTATAAAATATTACTGAGAAAAATTAAGGAAGACCTAAAGTAATGGTAAAATATACCATGATTATAGGTAGGAAGATTCATTTTTAATGTCTATTCTACCTAAATCAAGGTATAGATACAACATAATTTCAACCAAAATACTATCAGAATTTACTTTTTTTGCAAAATTTCTTTAAATCTTAAATTTATATAGGAAGTCATAAAGCTGAAAACAGCCAAATTAGCTTTGAAACATCAGAATAAAATTGAATGACTAACACAACCCCATTCATGTTTTATTATAACACCATAGAAATCAAGAAAGAATGATAGCTGTGCAGACAGATGAAAGAGATTATTGGAACAAATAGTCCAAACATAGGTGCAGATTTAAATGGACAACTAATTTTCTACAAAGATAAAAATATAATTCAGTGTAGGATAGTATTTTCAACAAATGTTTCTGGAAAAATCGCATGTTTATATGCAAAATAGGAAACAAAAAAATCCCACACAAAAAAAACTTTGGTTCATACCCCACACTATATGAATAACTAACTCAAAATAGATTATAAGAAACAAAAAAAAATTCTGCAAGAAACTATAGGAAAAAATCTTTATGACCTTGGCTTAGGCAATTCTTAGATAAACCATCCAAATCAAGATTTGTTAAACAGATAATTGATAATTAAGACTACATAAAAGTAAAACCTTGTGCTCTTTGAAAAACAGCTAGGAAAATGAATAGACAAACAATAGCTAGAGAGAAAATATTTGGAAAGCACTTATATGATAAAGGTCTTGTACCTAGAATAAATAAAATAAACTGAAAACTCAACGATAAAAAATAAGACAACACACCTTTAAAAAATAGACAAAAATGTTTGAAAAGACACTTCACCAAAGAAGATATACAAAAAGTTAATGATACATGAATAGGTGCTCATGAAGGTATGTCTTTAGTGAAATAATGGATAAAATGACAACTAGATACTACTACATGCTTATTTTAATGGCAAGATTTTGGTAAAGCTATAAAAGAACTGGAACTTTTATGCACATCCACTGGTAATGTAAAATGGTACACTCACTGTGGAAAGCAGTTGGACAGTTTATTTTCAGTATGCATGCAAAAAGTGATTATACTGTGTAATGCTGAATATACTAATTATCCGGATTTGAACATCACATATTACAGACAAGTATTGACATTCAATGCTGTACCAACAGTTATGTACAATCAATTATGTTTCAATAAAATTAATTAATTAATTAATTTTTAAAATGGTTGCATTTAATTTAATTTATTTTTTCTTTCCTTATTTTTCTTTTTTTATTGCAGTGGCTAGCACCTCCATTTCAATGCTGAATGGAAGTAGCGGGTTTGAACATCCTAGGCAGGTTCTTGGTTTTAGGTGGAACGTTTTCAGACTTTTACCAGCTTCAGTTTTTATTCCAGACATCCTCATAAGGTTTAACAAGTTTTATTCTATTCTTTGTTTTTTTTTTTTTTTGTTTGTTTGTTTTTGTTTTAAGAATTTGGATCAGAAATAGAAGTTGGGTTTTGTCAAATGCATCATTGCTTTAATCTTATACATTTTATTCAGTCTGTTAATGTGGTGATTACATCGATTTTCTCATGTTAGAAAAACCTTATCTTCCTGTGGTAAACCACATTTTGTCATGATGTATTATCTTTTTATATCTTTTGCAGTCAGTTCCTAAAATTTTCTTATGAATTTTTCTGTCTATGGTCTTGAAAGATATTTGTATTTTTATTTTCTTTGTAATGACTTTGTTTTGGAGATAAGAATAACAAATAGAATACAGTAGAAGTATTTCCACACTTTTTTTTTTTTTTTTTTTTTCTGACCGGTAAGGGGACCCTATATAGGATCTGAACCCATGGCCTAGGCGCTCCCAGCGCCGCACTCTCCCAAGGGAGCCACGGGGCTGGCCCTATTTTGACACTTTTAAAGGGCTAGAACAGTACTTCCAGAATTTGTATTTTCATGAGTATTTTTTTTTTCTTAACTATTTGATTGAATTTACCAGTAAAGTCAGCAGCACTCAGAGAATTTGTGGGGAGGTCTGTAATTATAAATATAAAGGCTATTCTAGTTATCAACTTCATCTTAAAACTCAGTAAGGTTATGTTTTCCAAATAAGTCTTCCATTTTATCTAAGTTATTGAACCTTCAAAATAAAGTGTTTTATAACATCTTCTTCTTATTGTTATTTTTGCTATTTTACAATCTGTAGTCATATCACCTATCTTATTCCTAATATTGGTAGTTTGAACAACCTTCTACCTGTTCTTTCTTCTCTGTGATTCCCACGCAAATAGTTTTTTCAATAAGAGATTACAACTCTTTCTTATATCCTGATGAGCCTACTAACCTGGTATAAAAGGATCTGCTGTATAAACTAAGGGCTATCATATTCCATGCTTGTGTTTTTGTAGCTCCTGTTAGGCAAGTTACTTGAATTGATAAATATGTACTTCTTAAACAAAAAAGGGACAGGGAAGAGCTGCAGTGTCTCCTGGTATTTAAAGATCACCCTGACTTACTTGAAACAGCTCCATATTGATGGGCCCTACAAATGACACTATCTTTATAAAAGGTATAAATCTCATTGTTATTGTTTACCACAACAATAAAAAGAAGCCATGGACATGTGTGAAACAATGTCTTCTCTCTAGCTCAAATATAAGGAATGGAATATGTAATTGGTTAGAAAAATAGGGCATGATAAAGAGGGGATGTTGACCTATGAAAAGGGAAAGAACATTTGAAAAAGAATATAGGTTAGTCGGTTTGTAGATTTACATAAGATCTTTAAAATATATATGTGTTTGATTATTCTGACACCTGTGGTACCCAACCCTGTACTGTCAACTTCTATGCCTGTATCATTTATTTTTTTTTTCTGTAATAGGCTTAAAGTCAGCTTTGTTTTCTATATCTTTGGCAAGAGAATCAAAGTTCTTCTTTGTGTTTACCTATAACAGCTTTCAATATTTTTAGCAATGGATTCCTTTTTGATTCAGAGACTTATTCACTGTATGTCCAGATAATTACAAGGGAACTTAAAAAAAAACTCCCACCTCAGTGAGCCATACTCATTCAATATGCTTTATTAATAGTAGATATTTCCTTACA
>NW_007736302.1:38497-39579 GCF_000696425.1 Galeopterus variegatus | reverse complement strand
CTTGTGTAAAGAATACACAGGGAAATGTAAAATATTCTATGCAATAGTTAGTCCAGATCAGATGTTAAAGAATTATATTTTCCCAAACATATATCAGTTCAAATGTAGAAACTTGTAGCTCTTATGTAAGCTATTAAATTAGCTAACATTCTTAAAGTCTATATCTGTACTGGTAGTAAATATGTATTTGGGGTCTGTCATGCTAAGGGCCAAATTTGGAAAAATAGAGAATTTCTATACATCCATAGGAACTAAAATATAACATGGGAAAATAACAATTTCTTAGGGTCATTGCAACTTGCTCAAAAGATTTGTATAATTCATTGCGCAGTTCATACTAGACAACAAAAAGAGATATCTATAAGAAATAATTTTGTTCACCAAACCACAAACATGACTGCTAAATTTCATGCTGGAGAAATAGAATCTCCATCACTTCTATCCATGGATTAATTTTTACATATTTATAAATATGGGATTTCTAAAGAATTAGAAAACTGGAAATCAAGTGTAGCTAAGAAAAATCATAGGAATATAAGAATCATATCATGGAATCATTCTTGTATGTCAATTGTTGTATGCCTAGATAACTTTATAATGCCACCAAAAATGCAAACAAACAAAAGGAAAATTCTGAAAACCTTGGAATCTTAGCACATTTACAATAATAATCAAATAATTCAAGAAATAATACAAAGTTTTACTGTTTTCTACAAAAACACTTTACAGGTAACAAGTGAGATAAGTCAAGGAAGCCCAGTGAGGTCAACACTGGGACCTAATGGCAATGGATTTTATAGAGCTGCCACCATCTGAAAGCAAGAAATACTGTTTAGTGATGGTGTGTATGGTGTCTGGATGGCCAGAAGTGTTCCCTTTAGCTAAAGCAGAAGCTTTAGCTAATATTGGTGGTCAAGGTCCTACTGAATTGTATCATCCCAAACGTTGGAATTTTTGATTATCTAGATTCTAATGGAAAAGTCACTAATTTCCATCCTAGGTTAGGGTCTCTGTATTGTCATAAAAAATACTAATGAATTACCATATTCTTTATCATCCCTGTCCTTCTGGACAAATGACAT
>NW_007736302.1:35432-37594 GCF_000696425.1 Galeopterus variegatus | reverse complement strand
GTCGGAAGGATCTATAAATTTAGGATTTAAGCTTACTCTCTTTTTTGATTTGATAAAAAAATATTCATAGTCAGATAAAGTAAGTAAAAATTGCCTTTATTTTCCTAGGTTCATTTTAGCACGACTTGGCCAAATGCTAGAAAAATATTCCTGAAGAGGTGTATCATTAGTATTGACCAGGAGACCAAGTTTGCCTCAGAGTGTCCTAATGATGGAGTGGATTGTCACTACACTGAGAAAGACCCTGCCAGATGATACTGATAACTCAACTTGCTGTCAAAGTGAAGGAGAAAGCCAGCTGAAGACATGCTTCACATTTGCAAACAGTTGTTCTGACTAAATGACCTATAACTCCCTCCAAAGACCTTAAGGTTATACTTTCTAGATAGTTAATTTATAGTAATGTACAAGCTGGAGAGAACGTATTTTGTAATGGCCTTACTGTGGAAGAGATTGGCTATTTTGTATTTAATATTTTAAAAAATATTATACTGATAATAATAATTTTGAAACTTACTTCATCTTACATTAAGCTAAATGTAGAGCTAAAATTATTACTTCTCATTCTAAAAATGAATACCTCAAATACTAATTGTCCAGAACATAAGATGAATCCTCAAGTAATTCTTTTCTTTGCCTATAATGCAACTAGTTGGATGGTTTAAATTTTGAAAAAGTGGAAAATTTTAAACCTTCCGACAGTCTGAAATCAATATTTTAAATCTTCCGACAGTCTGAAACTGAATATTAATAAATATACTCTAAATACCATCACTAATTATGTCCCTGAATATATAAACAGAAAGGAATTATTAATTAATTGTGCTTGAAATAATTGTACTGAATTGAGAGTTTCTAAGCATTATCACAAGACTCTAACTGCTCTCTGTATATTTTAGCCATTTTTTAAGCACTTTATTGAGATATGATTGCTATGTATAAAGATGTACATATTTAAAGTATACAACTAAATGAGTTTGGGCGTAAGTATATACTCTTTACCCCTGTCAAGGTTATAGACATAGCCATTACCTTCCAGAGTTTTCTCCTGCCCCCCTTTATTATTATTGTTCTTATTACTATTTTTTGGTGTGGTAGGAACACAACATAAGATTGACAGTCTTAGCAAGTTTTAAGTATACAGTCAGTGCAGTATTGCTAGCTGTAGGCCCTATGCTACTAGTAGATCTCCAGGTTGTGTTTATCTTGCATAACCAAAAATTTATTTTGACCATAATTTTCCTTTGTCTTCTCTTAGACCTTTGACCATTGTCTCCCCATTTCCCCTTTCCCTCAGCTCCTGACAACAACCATTCTTCTCTTTACTTCTAATATTTTGTCTATTTTAGATTCTCCATGTAAGTGAGATTTTACAGTATTTGTCTTTTTTGCCTAGCGTATTTCACTTAGCATTACATGCTCCAGGTTCATCCATGTTGTCACAAATGGCAAGATTTCCGTCTTTTTCAAGGTTCAATAATATTACATTGTATGCACGTACCATGTTTTACTTGTCTTTTCATCCACTGATGGATACTTAGGTTGTTTCCATATCTTGACTATTCTGAAGAATGCTGCAACAAACATGGGAGTGCAAATATCTCTGCAACATGCTGATTTCAGTTCCTTTGGGTATACATCTATATGTGGGATTGCTGGGTCATAGGGTAGCTCTATTTTTAATTTTTTGAGGAAACTTTATACTGTTTTCTATAATGTCTATACCAATCTGCATTCCCACCAACAGTGTATCAGTATATGGAAAACTTAGAGGGGCTAAAATAGGTCCATGATCAAACTAAAAGGTATTTAATAGATGCTATATTACTGGAAAGAAATCAGGACTGAAAATATAAATTCTTATGATACAGGGATATTGACAAACTTAGTACCCTGGGACAGGAATAGAAACTTGTAATTTAATAACAAATATAGTGTAATCATAACATAACACAGGGTATAGTATCAGGAACATTAGAAGAAAATTAGTAAAGAATTTGGAATTGGACAGTTTAGAATGGAAACACTGTTCCAACAAAATATAGCTAAAGACTTGGTCTCAAGGCCTCAAATTTATAACCACACAACAAATAGCTATAAAAAAAAAAAACTACAGTATATACTTATTACTACTGAATTACAGGATTACATCTATGTATGGG
>NW_007736302.1:33106-35272 GCF_000696425.1 Galeopterus variegatus | reverse complement strand
TTGGAATTGGACAGTTTAGAATGGAAACACTGTTCCAACAAAATATAGCTAAAGACTTGGTCGCAAGGCCTCAAATTTATAACCACACAACAAATAGCTATAAAAAAAAACTACAGTATATACTTATTACTACTGAATTACAGGATTACATCTATGTATGGGAACAATTGGGTATTGGGCGTGGAACTATCTATGGTGATATTAAAGGATAATGGTAAAATGGTTGAACAGTCATTTAAATAAAAGAGCTGAAATTTGTCATTTGTAGTTTGAAACACTTAAAATCAAACCAACCTAATTTTTCTAAAAACTTAACAGTTATACGTGTGCCTTCTGACAATTATCACATAATGAACCTTAATTATTAATAATAGGCTTGGTGGAATATGCCTGTCTTATATTGGAAAAATTATTTGGGAAGATGGAACTATTGCTGCTGGGCCTGGTTTAGCCTGTAAGAATAAAATAAAACACAGTTGATAGATTAAATATCCATCAATATATATTGAGCCCTCTAAATAATTGCAAATCAAAGCATTAGATTAAAAAGCTCAACAGGTTAATTATATTAAGTATATTGGGAAATATAAGTGGGAAAATGTAAAATGAGAACTGAAGAATAACTCTCAAATTGTATAGTACTTAGAAAAATATGCTTCTAAAACTAAGCAACTATTTGTAAAGCTGTTTATGTAATGAAGAATTCTGACTCATAGCTAATCCAGAATCTTCTTTATATATCACAGGTAATATTTTCAAAGCCTATTCACCTAAAACTAATATTCTTTTAAAAATTGTATTTTATATTATAATAATATTGCTCTTTGTTTTATTATGTATACTGCTTTGGAATGATTGGGCATATAGAAAATTAATAACAGCTTGGAAAGAAATCAACACTGCAGTGAAAGTTTATGGAAAATCTGAGACTATAAAATGATATCACAAGGAGAAATAATTGTGTGGAAAATGAACTTAATCAAATGGCAAAGGAAGTGACAAAGAGTGTGTGCTAGATACAGTGTCACAGGCAATCATCGAAAGTTCTAATAAAGAATTATGAATATTTGATGGATTAATCTACCTGATTTAATTATTCCACATTGTATTCATAAATCATAACATCACTTTTTACCCCTCAAATATATACATCTGTAATGGTTATTAACTATAGTCACCATGATGTACAATAAATCTCTTGAACTTATTTCTCCTGTCCAGTGAGTGAGATCATGCAGTATTTGTATTTTTGTGCCTGGCTTGTTTCACTTAACATAATGTCCTCCAGATTCATCCATATCATTGCAGATGAGAGTATTTTCTTCTTTTTTGTAAGGCTGAATAGTATTCTGCTGTGTGTGTGCGTGCGCACGCGCGCGTGTGTGTGTGTGTGTGTGTGTGAATTGTTTTATACATTCATCCATTCAAGGACACTTATGTTGATTTCATACCTTTGGTATTGTGAATAATGCTGCAATGACATGGAAGTGCACCTATCTCTTCAGATACTAATTGAATTTCTTTTGAATATATTACCAGTAGTGGGATTGCTGGATTATATGGTATTTCTGTTTTTAAATATTTGAGGGACCTCCATACTGTTTACCATATGACTAATTTACAGTCCCACCAAGAGAATACAAGAAATTTCACCAACCACATTTTCATCAACATTTATTTGTGCAGAAGCTTCTTGGTTTGATGTAATCCCGCTTGTCTGTTTTTGCTTTTGTTGCCTGTGCTTTCAGAGTTGTATCCAACAAATTATTGCCCACATCAATGTCTTATATATTTTTTCCTCTGTTTTCTTCTAGTAATGTTATAATTTTATGTCTTGTGTTTCAGTCTTTAATCCATTTTGAGTAGATTTTTATATGTTGTTATGAGATAAAGGTCTAATATCATTCTTCTGTGTGTCTATATCAAGTTTTTTCCAGCACTATTTACTGAAAGGACTGTCATTTCCCCATATTGTGTTCTTGGTGTCTTTGTCAAAAATCAATGGGCTGTAAATGTATTCATTTATTTCTAGGCTGTCTATTATGAGCAATTGGTCTACGTGTCTGGATTTTATGACAATATCATAGCATATGTGGTTTCTTTATATTTAATAATTATTTATTGTGTATTTCCAGGGAATTTAATTTTAATATGTTGAAGATATTT
>NW_007736302.1:31069-32065 GCF_000696425.1 Galeopterus variegatus | reverse complement strand
ATTTAATAATTATTTATTGTGTATTTCCAGGGAATTTAATTTTAATATGTTGAAGATATTTTTATTTATACATTCTATAAAGTGATGCTCACATTGAATGTGTGAGGTTGAAACCCATTACTCTCCAAGAAGCAGTGGTCCTATGTTTGAAGATATAATATTTCCTCAGTATAAAATAAAAGTTTTCTCAAATAAAAAACTATAAAAAAATATTGGAAATCATGCCTTTAGACTTCATTTTTTCCCTATTCTGTTTATATTAACTTTTGTGGGGTACAGTGTGTTGTTTCAATACGTGCATATACCACACAATGGTTAACTTGGGGTGGATAATATAGTTTTGTATTTGTTAGTTCACCCTTTTTCTATCACCCCACATCCATACCCTCCCATCCTCTGGGAAGCACTTGTTTTGTTTTTGTTTGTTTGTTTGTTTTTAGATTCCACATGGGAAGACCATGCAGTATTTCTGTGCCTGACTTATTTCACTTAACATGATGGTTTCCAGTTCCATCCATGTTGCTGAAAATGATAGGATATCATTTCTTTTTATAACTCAGTAGCATTCCATTGTGTATATACCACAGATTTTATTCATCCACACTTTGATGGGCAAGGTTGATTCTATCACGTGGGTATTTTTAATATTGTTGCGATGAACACAGGAGAGCAGGTGTCTTTGATATTGGTTTCATTTCATTTTTTTAAATTTATATTTTAATTGAAACATAATTGATTATACATATCTACGGAGTACAGAGTTGAGTATCAGTATTTGTGTACAACATATGATGATCAAATCAGTATTATTAGAATGTTCAGGGCCCGCCTGGTGGCGCACTGCTACAGTGAGCCGCTTGGGAGCACGGCAGCGCTCCCGCCGAGGGTTCAAATCCCACATACAGACTGGCCGCTCACTGGCTGAGTGAGATGCAGGCGCAACACCGAGGGTTGCGATCCCATTGCCGGTCCCGGTCTGGTACGGGCGCGACACTG
>NW_007736302.1:29282-30334 GCF_000696425.1 Galeopterus variegatus | reverse complement strand
AAAAAAAGGGGAAAAAAGGAATTATTTAGCTTTCATTTGAATTCAAGAAACTAAATAATGCACTATCTTCCTGGAGCTGTATTACCATCTCACCACTTAGTACACCATTTTGTTGTTATGTATTGCATCAGGGAAGTCAGTAATGCTCATGAATGTGGAAAACAAAGTTAATCATTATAATACAATGAAGATCAATACCATATTACCATTTCTGGGAAAATGGCTTTGCTAAGGAAAAAGGTTTCCAGAAGTTAGTTTGCAATACATATTTAACATGGCAATATTTTTCCATATTTTATTGCCATTGATAGAGAGAGGTCAAAACAAAACAGCCTCCTATGTTCCAAAAATAATTTGAAAAAAATAGTTTTTAAAAATTAAGCACAGAATGACACTATTCTGAAAGGTTGCCCAATAAAAACATATTCACTCTTGTTAAACACGTAAGACACAGGCAAACACAGTCATTTCTTCCACCAGAGAGGGAGTGCTACAGTTCCTCCTAGAAAGAAATAATGAATGCTTAATTTATTCCGTTTTATTACAAATTTTCAGAACAATAGATTATTTTAATAGCCACCTTTAATGATAGCAGTNAGCGCGGCGGTGCTCCTGCTGAGGGTTCGGATCCCATGTGGAGACCGGTTCCCGCTCACTGTCTGAGCGTGGTGCGGGTGCAACACCAAGGGTTGCGATCCCTTTGCCGGTCAGTAAAAAAGACAAAAAGAAAAAACAAAACAAACAAACAAACAAAAACCCTAGTTCTTTTAGTGAAAACAAGATCTGTAGATTAGGTATGAATATTAATATTAAAATTTATCAATTTTCTTATAGATAAAAGTTATAGATATGGATGTGGATATGAGTGTGGCCGTTGCTATGGATTCAGATGTGAATATGGATAAATACATATACATTAAGTTTAGATTCAAAATATAGTATATAATAAATAAATATAAATTATGCTAAATGTTATATTAAAATATAAAATTATATGTTTACATACATATATATTTTCAATTTATATTATACCTAACTATCTTATCTCTGTT
>NW_007736302.1:25036-28138 GCF_000696425.1 Galeopterus variegatus | reverse complement strand
ACTAATTTTTGGCATGCACTGTTTATTATTTGTTAGGTTATATTACTTAGATTTCTAGAAGCAGTAAATCATATCTAACTTTATAATATACTGACAAACTAACTTCCATAGTTATACGCCATTTTGCACATTAGTGAACAATATATTAGAGTGTGTTTTTAATATTGCCATGACAACAGTTAATAGAGTCAAACTTTTAGACTTTTTTCCTGATCCAACTTTTGAGAATTGACATTTTAGCTTAATTTGTTTTTACTTATATTGAGAATGACCATGTGTTCATATGTTTAAGGAGTATTTTCAAAAATTAAAGCATATTAAAAGAAAATCATTTAGAAATAAAAATATGATTTAGAATTAAAAGTATTCTCTACTAATTGAAAAATATTTTCTGTTAATTATTTAAAAATGATAATAATGCTCAAGCTATTACAAAATAACATTTATATCATAACTATGGAATTTATTTTTAGGCCACTTCTTGTCAGAGCCCTTAAAATTTGTTACTGGAAAACACTTCATTTATTTTAATTTTAATTTTAATTTTATGTATTTTTAAATTTACATGTAATAAGTGTACATATTTATGATATACAGTGTTATATTCCAATACACATATACAATGTGTGATCAAGTTAGAGTAATTAGCATATCTATCACTACAAAAGTGAAACAACCTAGGTGCAGAAAGAGAAATAATGCATGTTCTCACTCATAAATGGGAGCTGAATTCATAAATAAACAAACAATAGAGAGAGAGAGAGAGAGAGAGAGAGAGAGAGAAACAACAATCACAATAATACATTGAACTTTTAGAAGGAGAGAACAGAACTGTGGTTACTTAGAGATGAAAAGGGGAAGGGGAAGATGTGAGGGAGGGGGCTTAATGAGAAATTGGTTCATGGACACAAAGAATGATTATGTATTGTAATGATGAATAAGCTAACTATCCTAATTTAACCATCACATATTGTACACAATTATTGATAGTCAAGTTTGTACCCCACAAATATGTATAATAAATTCTTTCAATAAAAATTTATTATTTCCTTGTGATTAGAGCATTTGAACTCCTCTCTTCTAGCCATTTGAAAACATACAGTAAATTATTGTTAATTACAGAAACCTAGCACTACCGTAGACCATTAAAACTTATTTTTCCTATCTAGCCGTAATTTTGAATCCATTAAACAACCTCTCCCTATCTCCCCACCCTTGCTGGAAGATACTTTAAGGATTATCTGATCCATGATTCTCAACCATGGCCACCCATAAGAGTCAACATGGAAATTTTAAGAAATACCAGTGTCAGGGACTTGCCACAGAAAATTTTCACAAGACACTTTTTGGGTGGGACCATAGTATACTTCAGTAGTTTTTTTCAAAATAAATTGATGATTATAATGTTCAGAAACGGTTGAGAACTGTTACTCAAATACCCATATTTTACAATTCAATGGGCTTGCTCAGGTTAGATTTTTAAAAATTTGAGGTATTATTGACATCTAATACAATACATTTTCTTAAGTGCAGCTTGATGAGTTTTTAAAAATGTATACATCTATGTAGCCATGACTCCTATCAAAATATAGAATATTTTTTATCACCTCAGAAAATTTCATTTTTTCTTTCCCAGTCAATGTCTCCACCTCTCAGCATGACTATATGAGAGAATCATATAAATGGAATCATGCAGTATGTAAATTTTTTTTTTCTTCTTAATCTGGCTTTTTTCCCAAACAGTATAATGTTTCTGGGAATTACTCGACTTGCTTTGCATAGTTCTTTCACTTTTATTGCTGAATAATATTTTATTGCATAAATATACCATAACATGTTTAACTTTTCTCGCACCAGTTCATGAGTATATCGCTGTTTGTTTAACCATTCATTCATTTAAGAACACTTGGCATGTTTTTAGTTAGGGGCTGTTATGAGTAAAGCTGCTATAAAAAACTGTGTAGAAGTTTTGATGTTAACATATATTTTTCTTTCTCTGGAATAAATGTCAAAGAATGCTATTATTGATTGTATGGGGATTACATGCTTACTTATATGAGAGATTACCAAACTATTTTTATCAAGAGTCATATTATTTATGTTCCCACCAGCAATGTATGAGTGAATTCAATGTTTTTTTATGTCTTGTCAAACAAATATTTCCACAACACAGTTTCGCAAATTTTTCTGTTTTTCTTCTAGAAGCTTTATAGTTTACTTTTTACACTTAGGTCCATGATATATTTCAAATTATTCTTTTTTTGTGGTGTGAAATACATTAATGTTTTATATTTTCCACTTAATTATTCAGTATCTCAGTTTGAAAGCCTTTTATTTTCTCCACTAAACTGCTTTGTATATATGACAATCTACCTCTGGACATTATTAGGTTCCATTGACATATATATCTAACCTCATGGCAGCACACCTTTTACTGATTGCAATAGCAAGAGTATCTTGGGAAATCAGGTAATATAAGTTACTCCATTTTTAATTTTTTTATAACGTTGCTCATGATCTTCCAGCTTCTTTTAATTTTATAGTTTATATAATTTTATATATAAATTTTTAAAAGATTATGCCATTTTACAATGTTTTGTACTTTAAAATTAGAGATCTTGCACATTCTTAAAATATTTATTCATATGTATTTTTACAATATTTAGAAGTATAATTGATAAAGTAAATGACATGCATTTAAAGGCCATTATGAATTAAGTTTTGAATACACATAAACACACATATTATACTTAATGTTTACATGATACACAATTTTCCATGCTTTGACTTTCAACCCCTCCACATCTTTATATTTTTAATGTATTTGTAGTTAGTATCAAATATTTAAGGACGCTTACTTGTCTGATTTAAAAACAGTAATGATTTTTTATTTGAAGAATTTATGCATTTAAGTTATAATGATAAAATTGTTAACCATCTTACTAATTGTTTTCTATTTTTCTTTTATTCTGTGCTTCATTTTCTTTCTATTTATCTTTTTTTTTTGTTAAATTCTTATTTTGTCAATACACAATGTATTAGATTATTATGGCCCATCACCGACACCTCCCTCCCTCCTCCCTCTCTCTCCTCCCACCCAAG
>NW_007736302.1:23264-23572 GCF_000696425.1 Galeopterus variegatus | reverse complement strand
GGATAGCTGGGTCATATGGCAGATCTATCTTATTTTAGGGGAATCTAAAACATTTTATCATCTTACCCTTTCTTTTCTACTGGCTTTTAAGTTCTAATTTTTCATGTTTTTATTTAATAGTTGATCTAGAGAATACACTATGCATTCTTCCCTTACTGTGTCCTCTTATGCAGTAATGTATATAAGAAAATGATAACCAGTTCATTCACATTTATACCTACACCTGTATTTCGTGCTATTTTTGTCAAATATTTTACTAGAAATGCTAGAAAACCTGCAGTACATTATTATATTTTTGCCTTTGAAAA
>NW_007736302.1:20949-21929 GCF_000696425.1 Galeopterus variegatus | reverse complement strand
CTTGTTCTTAGAGGTGTTGAATTTTGTTCTAGCAAGCAGATAAACTGCTGCAAGATGATCTTGATATTACAAATGATTATTTTTAGCATTTAATGAGAGTTTTGTCCTCAGTTCTTGGATGTGATCCGAATTTCTAAATGTGGTTCTGGAGTTTTATTCACTAGCCTGAGGTACTTGCTAAGTCCCTTTAATTTGGCAACATGACAACATGAAATTCTATCCCTAGTACCACAAGCTGTCAAAATTTCTGTGAACGATTTTTAATCTTCTAACTGTAGTATTTCCCTGATTTTCTTGAAACTTTTTCCTGCATGATTAAAGTTTAGCGGTCAGCAGAATGTGTAGTGTGTTTTTACACAGATTATTGGACCCACCTTTGTGACTCCCTACTTTTCAGTTGATCTGTTACCCTCAAACCCAAATGACTGTTGCTTTTTGCTTGAGCTTTATCTTCTAAATATCCTGAAGTTTTTATGCCGTTAGAAAAAAAAGCAAGATAAATGTGGATCTCACCCATAATATTTACCTCATCTCGGGGGTCTTATTTCCTTCAGGTTCTGCGGCTTTTATCTCCTTTCTGGTACCTTCAAACATTTGTTTTTGTTTTGTGTTTTATTTTGTTTTGTTTGTTCGGAGTTTATGATTGTTATCAGCAGAGAATTAGGTTAGCCCAATGCCAGTTATCCCAACTATAAACTGAGACCCAAAGCCATTTTACACACTATACCACCACTCACTTTTTGACACACAACATTTTTAAAACCTTCAAGCGTATTCTATCAGGAAGACTTGAAATTATCAAGAATAAATAGACGAGGGCAAAAAAATATTACAAACAAACAAACAAAAACATATACCTATTTCTGGAAAAGTATACTCACTTCTCGGCTGTAGTTTCCCTGAATGTTGGCATTATTTCACTGTTGAGAGCAATAATAAGAACAAAGTAATAGTCTTAGGTTATTCTGTCAACAGAGAAA
>NW_007736302.1:18140-19756 GCF_000696425.1 Galeopterus variegatus | reverse complement strand
TACAGAAACCAAAATCAGTCTTATGTAGAGGTAATAGATGAAAACTTTAACCAGTTATATATTTTTATACTACCAGGGAATAGTGAATAGCATAAGGAATAGGATAGTAGGCAGGAGGAGATAAAGACACACTTTAACTTTAGATTATTTTATATAGTAAACCTGGTCATTGAATACAGAAAATGTATATTTAAACTTTGTAGTATGAGTTCATAGTTTGAAGAAATCATTGAATAACACAAAATGCTTCACATAATTCCAAGTCATTAAGAGCAAGCTAAGGTAGTCAGGAATGTGATGTTTCCACTTAGTTGTCTTTGATCAAGATTGCTTTAGCTATTTGGCGTATTTAATGGTCCATAGAAATTTTAAGATCATTTTTTCTATCGCTGTGAAAAATGTCATTTATATTTTGACATGGGGTTGCACTGAATGTGTAGATTGCTGTAGAGAATACAAACATTTTGATGATGTTAATTCTTCCAACCCATGAGGATGGGATATTTTCCCATTTACTTGTGTCCTCTTCATGTTTTTCACCAGTATTTTATAACTTTCATTGTAGAGGTCTTTCACCTACTTGGTTAAATTTACTCCTAGGTATTTTATATTTTGTGTGAGTGGGATTACTTTCTTGATTGCTTCTTTGGCTATTTTGTTAATGGCATATAATTTTTGCATGTTGATTTTGTATCCTGCCACTATACTGAATTCTTTCATTAGTTCTAGTAACTTTTTGGCAGAGTCCTTAGGGCTTTCTATGTATATGTCATGTTATCTGCAAATAGGGATAGTTTAACTTACAATTTGGATGTCCTTTATTGCTTCTCTTAACTGATTTCACTGACTAGAACTTCCAGTACTATGTTGAATAATAGTGTGGAAAATGCACATCCTTGTCTTATTCCAAATCTTAGAGGAAATGTCTATAAAGTTATAGTAAACAAAACAGCATGGCACTGTCATAGAAATAGACAAATATACTTATAGAGCAGAACAGAAAGGCCAGAAATAAACCCACACACTTATAGCCAACTGATTTTCAATAAAGGTGACAAGAATAGGCAGTGGGAAAAGGACAACCTCTTCATTAAATGGTGTTAGGAGAACACCATCTACATGCAGAAGATTGAAACTAGATCCCTATCTTTCACTGTTCACAAAAATCAACTCTAAATGGATTAAAGACTGAAATTTAAGACCCCAAACTATGAAACTACTAGAAGAAAACATAATGGAAAATAGGAGTGGGCACTGCTTTTTTGAGAAAGACTGCAAAGGCACGGCAACTAAAGCAAAAATACACAAAAGAGATGACATCACACCATAAATATTCTGCACAGCAAGGGGCACAGTCAGCAAAATGTAGAGACAACCTACAGAATGGGAGAAAGTGTTTGCTAGCTATACATCAGACAAGGGGCTAATATCCAGAATTTATAAAGAACTCAAAAAACTCAACAATAAAAAAACACATAACCCAATTAAAAATTGGGCAAAGGACCTGAATAGACATTTCTCAAAAGAGGATGCATATAAGACCAAGAGGAACATGAAAAAAAAAAAATGCTCAAAATCACTAATCATCAGGGAAATGCAAATTAAAACCACAGTGA
>NW_007736302.1:10341-18052 GCF_000696425.1 Galeopterus variegatus | reverse complement strand
CTTTTTGGCAGAGTCCTTAGGGCTTTCTATGTATATGTCATGTTATCTGCAAATAGGGATAATTTAACTTAAAATTTGGATGTCCTTTATTGCTTCTCTTACCTGATTTCACTGACTAGAACTTCCAGTACTATGTTAAATAATAGTGTGGAAAATGCACATCCTTGTCTTATTCCAAATCTTAGAGGAAATGTCTATAAAGTTATAGTAAACAAAACAGTATGGCACTGTCATAGAAATAGACAAATATACTTATAGAGCAGAACAGAAAGGCCAGAAATAAACCCATAAACTTATAGCCAACTGATTTTCAATAAAGGTGACAAGAATAGGCAGTGGGAAAAGGACAACCTCTTCATTAAATGGTGTTAGGAGAACACCATCTACATGCAGAAGATTGAAACTAGATCCCTATCTTTCACTGTTCACAAAAATCAACTCTAAATGGATTAAAGACTGAAATTTAAGACCCCAAACTATGAAACTACTAGAAGAAAACATAATGGAAAATAGGAGTGGGCACTGCTTTTTTGAGAAAGACTGCAAAGGCACGGCAACTAAAGCAAAAATACGCAAAGGACCTGAATAGACATTTCTCAAAAGAGGATGCATATAAGACCAAGAGGAACATGAAAAAAAAAAAATGCTCAAAATCACTAATCATCAGGGAAATGCAAATTAAAACCACAGTGAGATATCATCTTACTCCAGTTAGTATGGCTATTATCAACAAGACAGAAAATAACAAATGCTGACAAAAATGCAGAGAAAAGGGAACTCTCCTACATTGAGGTGGTAATGAAAATTGGTACAGCCATTGTGGAAAACAGTATGGAGTTTCCTCAGAAAACTAAAAATAGCTCTATCTTATGACCCGGTAGTTCCTCTACTGGGGATATAACAAAAGGAAATGAAATCAATATATCAAAAAGACACCTGCACTCCCATGTTCATTGCAATAATATTCATAATAGCCAAGAGATGAAATCAACCTAAATACCCATCAAAGGATGAATGAATTAAAAAGAACTGTGGTATATATATATTTACGATGGATTACTATTCAGCTATCAAAAAAATTATATCTCAGCATTTGAAACTACATGGATGGGACGGACTATAAACCATCAGGTTAAGGAAAGTAAGTCATTTACAGAAAGACAAACACTGCATTCATTGTTTCTTTTATATGTGGAATCCAGAAAAAGAAAAAGTGCTTCTCATAGAAGTAGAGAGTAGAATAATGGTTGTCAGAGTCTGGGAGAGGAGGGAGAGTGGTGAGGGAAGGCAAAGCGATGGATTAACAAGTAGAAAACTATGGTGTCTACCCCAAGTGAATCATTGTGCAGTATATGCAGGTATTGAAACAACAGACCGTACCCCACAAATATGTAGAAGTAAATACAAAAAAAATAAAAAATAAATAAAGGACAACTAAGGGCAAGTTTCAGCAGTTGTTCTTCACATAAGGGGCAGTTAAACATTGAAAAAAAGAAAAATCAATCCAAGCCTGTCATTTATATAATTTCTTAGAACTTGTATCTTACCCTCTTTGGAGGACTTGGTCATATGACTTTATTATTTCCCATTCAGTAAAAATAAATTTTAAGATTCTTCTGTGTCTCCATATACAATAATTTTTTTTTTCCCCTCCCTCACCCTACAATAATTTTTTTTAACTGTTTCAAACAGAATAAGGGTGTGGGGTCATGACTGTACAGAAAATAATAATAATAATAATAATAATAATAATAATAATAATAATAATAATAATAAAATTCTAGAAAAGTCTACTGAACATCTTTCATTATCCATGGCATGGCTGGTTTTTCTGTTCCTGGCATGGAACAGAATATAGGAGTATATGCCAAGTTTAATCACTCAAGAGCTGAGCACAGAGGCTAGTGGAGGAGGTTTACATATTTAAAAAATAACTACCATAGGTTGAGATGAATGCCATAACAAAATAGTCAAACTGCAATGATAAACAACAACAACAACAACAAACAAACAAACAAAAATACGAGGTTGAGATGAATGCCATAACAAAATAGTCAAACTGCAATGATAAACAACAACAACAACAAACAAACAAACAAAAATACCTATTTGTTAAATGCTAACACCTAGGCTACCTTTTGCATAAATAGTGTCTTGATAACCATGAAAAAGTTAAACAGAAATGCCTTTTCTCCGAGCCTCACCTAGTGAAGTGTAATCAGAATTAATGCTACCTAATAAGTAGAAGATATTGGAAAGCAAGTTGAGACAGACTGTGCAGGACTTCGGATATGTAAAGGGACTAGCTGTCACACTGCTTTGATGATTCAGCTGCTAAACTCACTCCTTAAGATATGCGTGTCTTCCATATTGGTGGAGGGAGGGAACTGATTATATATGTGCAGGAGGCTGGCTGCATGGGATAGAAATGGCTCATTGGGGCAGATCTAATTCTAAATAAAGCAATCCATAAGAGTCACTTTATCGTAATCATTAATGTGTGTGTTTTGTTTTCTGTTGCCAGTTGCTGGCAACATTGACTCAACTTCCGCACATATTCACTCTCCTGGAGAAGGATAAAATGTGATCCAGCAGAATCTGGAAGCTTTGCAAACTCATGCTCTATCACCTACTCACTTTCTTCCCATATTCTACTTTCTGTGATTTATTTTATCTATTCTGTGGGAGAAAGCGCAGATTTTGCTTTTAAAATTTTCATTTGACATTCACTCTTTGCGTTTGATACCTTAAAAAAACATATTTGTGCTTAATACTCAAGTATTTGTATCCTTTGTGTTTGTGTCTGCATTGTTTGACTCAGGCCTGTCTCATCTGTCACATCTTCCTTGTCCTTATCAAGATGCTATTTCAAAACCTGAAAATCTTTGAAACATATATAAGTCATCACAGAAATGTTATTATTGTTTTGTATATAGTCAGCTTCTATGATACTGGCAAAAAAAACTTTAAGGAGTTTATATTCATAGCGTACCCAGTGTATTCATTGCCAGTGTGTTACTGTTTCTAAAGGGGAAAGCTTTTTCAGTATATGTCCACATCACAAATTATTTATTACAGTACAAAACGATATGAAACCTTCTTTTAATCCTCCCCGTGTGTTTTGAGAAGAAAAACCAACTCACAAAGTATAGTTACAGAGAGCTGCAGGGCTACGTAAATGTGCAGAGCAATACACAAACAAGTAGCCAATATATTTCAGAAAATATTGTGAAAATAAGTAGATAAATCCTGGAGGTGTGGCAAAAGACCCTTATAATCAGCAAGGAAATGTAGAGATTATACTTAATTCATCTTTTAACTTTTATCATAAAAATCCAAGTGTAATATATTACCCATTGAAGCCAAGAGGGATTAAATATTTTACTCAAGATCAAACAGCTGGTAATTGATTGAGATGAAATATAAAACCAGGTGTCTTTATTAACCACACTCCAATTTCAGGGAAAAGCAAATTGGCAGAATAGTGGTGAGGGCACAAGAGGATATCAATAGAACCATAATGAAGTGGCATACAAACTAATTTAGGGTAGAAACATCTCAGCCACATGCTGAAAGAGTTCTTTCTAGTTCCTAATGATGAGAAAAATGTTAGGTAATAATTTAATCCTGCTGCAGAGTTTGCATTGTACATGAAACTAAATTGTTTCATCATTTTATGTATTTATGATTAGGTTAATTATCCAGCAAAACTTATATAGTTCTTGTTCTTTATTGAAGGTTTAAATAATCTCAATCTTTTATTTTTTTCTCAGAAATTTGTGAAATGAATAAATACCTGGACAAGATGGAATGATGGGGTCCACCTAACAATTACAACTGTTCTGCTGCTTACGGTTAAGCAAATGGCTTTTTTACAAGATGCTGCCTTATTAAGTCTTTTGCTAATGTAACACATTACACAGATACAAACTTTTACTTTTTTCTTTTTTTCATTTCCCAGAATTCTTTGGAAAGCATATACTAGAAATTAGAAAACATTTCTCCATAGTAGTAATGTTATTAAGATTATTTGTGTTCTCAATCTATCTCCCCAAACATTACTTAATATAACGTACAGTAATAAAACATAATAGAAAACAATTCATGCAATATTACTAATTAGGCAAAACAGAAAATAATAAAATATAAAAACTCATTTTAAATTTATTTTGATGCTGATATGCAATGACTAGCAGTCTCTAAAGAGAAGAGAATAAAGAAGTAGAAGAAAATGTTTTTATATTTTCTGAAGGAAACGGGCATTTTCCAGGGCTTTAGTGTATTACTACTACTGTTGCTACTAATTATTTATTTCATGAATTTAAGTTTGAAAAATGTGAAAAACAATAATTGCTTATTTTAGGCTGCATTGTTACAGATCCTTATGCACAAGGTGTTTACAGAATTTCAACAGAATTATTTGTCAGTCTTCTGGCATGACTGAGGTTATGGAGTAATCCGTGCCATTGCATTCAAAATAGAATTAGTATTCGGTACCTGAAGCAAACAAAAAAGGTGTTTACAGAATTTCAACAGAATTATTTGTCAGTCTTCTGGCATGACTGAGGTTATGGAATAATCCGTGCCATTGCATTCAAAATAGAATTAGTATTCGGTACCTGAAGCAAACAAAAAAACTAGTTGAGCAAATATTCTTATATTCTGTAATGAGTAGAGAAATATAACTTCTGTGCTAAAAGTTTTCTTAGCAGCTGCTCCTAAATCCTTACTAATTAGAATATCAAGTCAATTGTGGAAAGGGAAGCGTTACAACTGTAATGTGAGCAGTTTGAATGTTACCAAATAAGAAACAAAGATAATAGAGGAGGTTAAATTGTCTCTTATCTCTCATGTTATGAGAATAACCTATTTCTATAGACTAAAGAGCAATAATATTTGCAGATTAGACTTACAGTTTTCTTTGCTTCTAACTGTGAAAATTCCAGGAAGTGCTCTGTAGAGGTTCGGAGCCAATATCCCTTCCCATGAATCATATCACTCTGTCATCAAATTAAGAAATATGTATATACGTATATATTTACAAACATATAAGATATTTTATCTTAGGTACACACACACACACACACACACATACACACACACACACATATATAAAATACATATATGTATATATAATTTATACTTTAATGCAGGCTCAACAAAGGTTCTGAAATAACAGAAGATTTCTGACCTCTTTTAACCTTCTCCTCTAACTACTATCTTATAGACTGGGCCAAGGTTTTTGGTTTGAAGGACTGTGCCTCACTGAATTAGTTCAATATCTGTTTTAGAGGGAAAGGGTCTGTTACACTCTGGGACTCCTGTAACTAATCTTTTTGTGTTTATTTATTATTTATTTGTTAGTTAACATGCATTAATTGTACATATTTATGTGGTAGAGAGTTATACTTCAATACATGTATATAATAAGTAAGGATCAATTCAGGGTAGTTAGAATATTTGTCATCACACAAATTTATCATTTATTTCTGATGAGAGCATTTGAGCTCCCCTCCTCATACAATAAATTATGGTTAATTATAGATGCCTAGCACTACTGTAGACTACTAGAACTTATTTTTTCTATCTGTGATTTTGTATCCATTAACTAAACATCCACATGCAGAATAAAGAAAGTAGACCCCTATCTCTCACTGTGTACCAAAAACAACTCAAAATAGATTAAAGACTTAAATGTAAGACTTGAAACTGCAAAACTACTAGAAGAAAACATAGGGGAAACACTCCAAGACATTGGTCAGGGCAGCAATTTATTTTTGCTTGTTTGTTTTTGTGCTCATAGACCTATCATTTTTAGAAGGAACCCATAAGCTGATTCTCTTTACCTTATTTCTCTCTCACTTCTCTCATTTCTGCTTTGTAATATGGTAGATATTAAATGGTAGATATGGTCTTGTCCCTCTATTTAGACCTAACAAACAAATTACTGTATGTATTTCAGTATATGCATTGACTTTTGTTCTGTATCAGGAGAGAACACACACTGCCTTATTTTTCTCACTAACTAAAATTAATAAATGTAGGCTAAAACATGTAAACCAACATACATAATGTTCTGAAGGTAGATAAAAGCAAACAGAGTGAGTAAGGGACTTAAGGAAACAACCCAACAATGAGTCTAGTAATTAATTAATTAACTTATTAATTTTATTTTACCTCATTTATCTTGCCTAAGTACTGAAGCATCCAGAAAACCTGAACTGCCAGTAAAACAGAGACAGAAAATGTTCATAAATAAACTTACTTACTCTCTCTATCCAGAAAATCAAGTTCATGTGAGACAGAACCTTTTTGCCTTAATTTGTTCTTAATGCTTTGGATTGATTTTGGGGGCATTTTGTGTTCTTGAGAGATTTCTTCAAACTATGTACTCATTTACTACAAGTTTAAATACACATTTCCAATATTCAAAGACACTTTCTTTAATCCATGTTGTTGATTCATTAATATTGAAATAATGGCCAACAGAAATATAACATCATTCATGTCTGAACAAAGCTTATCTAGCACATGTATTTTTTCTGTAACGCGCATTGCAATCTTCTTGTGCTCTGAAACAGAAATTAAGAACTACATTTAAGAATATTTTAGTCAAATAACCAACAAAGAAGCATAATATGTGAAAAACATCACACTAAATAAACTTCCAAAAGAAAACTTGCTTGTAATATGACAGCTGAATCCATAAGGCAGAATGTCACTTGTTCTTTTTCAACTGGGAACATGTATGTAGTAGGGTGGCTCAAAATTTTCACCTCTCTGCAAATATGCATGTCTGTAAGCAATCAAGTATTTATTTGGAAGTTACACATAAATTTAAGCAGGTATGTGAAGTTACAAACACTGAATCTGTGAATAATGAGGACTGACTAAATTAACAACCCAGTAAAAATATTGGTAAAAGATTTGTACAAACACTTCACCAAAAAAGATATGCAAATGGCAAATAAGCACATAAAAAGATGTTCAACCTTAGAAATGAAAATTCAGTTCAAAATTAGAACCATTACACATTAATTAGAAGGGTTCATTTAAAAAAAAAAAAAAATGAAGAAAAATACCCAGAGCTGGTAAGGATTCAGAGCAATTGGAATTCTCATGCATTGCTAGTAGGAATGCAAAACGCTACAGATACTCTGGAAAACAATTTGTGGGTGTTTTGTTTATTTGTTTTCTTTGTATAAGAGAGAATATATTATAGTTTCCTATCATTGCCATGACAAATTGCAAAAACCTTTGTGCCTTAGAACAAAATCAGTATATTATCTCACAGTCCTCTAGGTTATAGGTCCAGGTGTATTCGACTGATTTCCTTGCTCTGTTTTCACAAGGTGAGGATCGCTGGGAAGATTCTGCTACCAAGCTCATGCAGATTGTCAAAATTCCATTCCAGAGGCCCCTATTTCCTTGGTGACGGCCAGCTGGGGCTACCCTTAGTTTCTAGAGGCCAGTTTAGGGTCCTTGCACTTGGTGCTTTACTTCTCAGAGCCAGCAGCAATGCACCAAATCCTTCTCTGGCTTGGGATCTCTTTGTGATTCCCTCTGCCAAATCTCTCTCTTCCTTCCAGACAGAAAAAAGTCTGTGCTTTAGGGGCTCATGTGATCAGATTAGCCCTACTTGTTTTGTCTAGGGATGTTCTTTCAGCTCTGAGGTTCTTAATATTAATTTTGCCTAATAAAGAAAAATATT
>NW_007736302.1:8107-9731 GCF_000696425.1 Galeopterus variegatus | reverse complement strand
AATGCACCAAATCCTTCTCTGGCTTGGGATCTCTTTGTGATTCCCTCTGCCAAATCTCTCTTCCTTCCAGACAGAAAAAAGTCTGTGCTTTAGGGGCTCATGTGATCAGATTAGCCCTACTTGTTTTGTCCAGGGATGTTCTTTCAGCTCTGAGGTTCTTAATATTAATTTTGCCTAATAAAGAAAAATATTCACAGGGTCCAAGTATTAAGGCATGAAATGTTTGGCAGGCATTTATTCTGCATAACACTGCCATGAAGAAAAAAAAAAAAAAAGAAAGAAAAGAATGTGAGATGCAGAATCACAAAACAAAAGAGAATAGACCTTATGAAAAGAGAGCTATACATGGGAATTAATTACTTTTTAATTAAATCTTGTATTTATTATTTGTTAAACTACTTATTTTATTCAGATTTCCAGTTTTCACCTAGCGTCCCTTTCTATTCTGTGATCACATCCAGGATACCAAAATAAATTTAGTAGTCATATCCTAATTGCATCTACATATAGTCTTTGGGGAAATATCTTTTAAATTTTTTGCCCATTTTTAATTGAGTAGTCTGTTTTCTTATCGTTGTGCTTGAGAGTTCTTTAAATAAAATTTGAATACATATTATTTAATTGATATGTGATTTGCAAATATTTTCTTTCAGTTTGGATTATTGTTTTTACTTTTTATAATTTTATGTTTTTTAAAAAATTATTTTGTTTTTTTCATAGTGTCTCTCAGGAAGCAAATGTTTAGCTTTTATGAAGGACAAATAATAAAGGTTTTTTAAATAGATTTTTGTTTGTTTGATATTGAAGAAATCTTTGCTTCACTGAAGATAACAAAATAAGTTTCTTAATTTTTTTTTTGTTTAAATATGTCATAGTTCTACATTTTACATTTAAGTCTAGGATGTATTTTGAGTTTTGTATATGGTATGAATCATGTCTCAAAGTTAATTATGTTACAAATGGCTAAACAGTATTTCCAGCAATATTCATTTAAAAACTCATTTCTCCACTAGAATGACTTTGCACCTTTTCAAACCATTTGTTCATATATAAATGAAGATTATTTATAAATTCTGTGTTTTGTTACTTTGATCAATATTTCAGTCTTTACCTCAAAACCACATTCTGAAGATTACTTTGGTTTTCATTCCCAATATTTTATAGTAGTAGAATACACTTAATGCAATATTTTGCATCTTAACCATTTTTAAGTGTACAATCCAGTGGTATTAAACATATTCATTATGTTGTGCAACTATCACTACCATCCATCTTCAGCACTTCCCCCCACCCCCCCCACTCCCACCCATCAACATCATATCAGTTCACTTGTCTCAGCAGTTCTAGGAATTGCTGTGATTGTTGTGTCTTCTTCCTCTCCCTTTGTTTGTTTGTTTGTTTGTCTATTTATTTATTTATTTATTCATTCATTCGTTTGTTTGTTTGTTTATTTATTTATTTATAGCTCCCACAAATAAGTGAGAACATGTGGTGGTTCTCTTTCTGTTCCTGACTTGTTTCACTTAATATAATTTTTTCTAAGTCCATCCATGTTGCTGCAAATGGCAGTATTTCATTCTTTTTTATAGCAGAGTAGTATTCCATTGTGTAGAAATACCACAGT
>NW_007736302.1:6964-7223 GCF_000696425.1 Galeopterus variegatus | reverse complement strand
TGAGGGTTGCTATCCGTTGCCGGACACGGAACAAAAAGACAAAAGACAAAAAAAAAAAAAAGAAAAACGAGGTGGATTAGCTATTCTTATATCTGACAAAGTAGACTTTAAACTAAAAACCATAAAAAGAGACAATGAGGATCACTACATAATGACAAAAGGACTGATGCATCAAGAAGACATAATAGTCATATATATGAATGCACCCAATGTTGGAGCAGTCAGATTTATAAAACAAACTCTATTAGACCTAAAGAAG
>NW_007736302.1:4920-6769 GCF_000696425.1 Galeopterus variegatus | reverse complement strand
TCAGTATTTTATTCATTTTTATAGCAGAGTAGTATTCCATTGTGTAGATACACCACATTTTCCATGTCCACTCATCTGGTGATGGACATTTAGGCTGGTGGCAACTCTTGGCTATTGTAAATAGTGCTTCAATAAACATTGGAGTACAGGTATCCCTTTGACATGGTGATTTCCATTCTTCTGGGTATATTCCCAGCAATGGAATGGCTGGGTCATATGGTAGATCTATCCCTAATTGTTTGAGGAATCTCCATACCATTTTCGATCAAGGCTGCACCATTTTGCAGTCCCATCAACAGTGTAGGAGGGTTCCTTTTTCTCTGCAATCTCGCTGGCATATGTCATTCTCAGTTTTTTGGATGTTAGCCATCCTAACTGGAGTGAAATGTTATCTCAAAGTGTTTTTGATTTGCATTTCCCAAAGGCTGAGTGATGTTGAGCCATTCGTATATCTTCCTTTGAGAAATTGGATAGCGGCGGGGAGGTAGGCAGAGCCGGACGCCACTGCTGCCGCCGCCACCACCGCCTCTGCTCCAGTCGCCTCTGGTTCTTCAAGCTCCCACTGCCCGGGAGAAGCTGTTCCCGCGTCGGATCCCACCGGGAAACTGCCGCACCAGATCTCCGCCAACAGGCTGTAGCACGGTCGTACCGACACGCCCCTGCCCTCCGGCTGTCGCTGTGCCAGACCACGACTGCGGAGCACCCTCCGGCCAGAGCCAGTGCGGCCGAAGCATCCAGAGACCGTGGGGGCTGAGGACCGGCTTGTGGGGCAGCTACAGGTAGTGAGTGTGGGGCCGGACGCATGCAGCCTGCCTGCCCATCCGCCCAGCAACCCGCAAGAGACTTGTGGAGAGGAGCGGCCGTCTATTCTCTTTCTCCATGGTGAAAGTGTGGAGCTGCTCCCGCTTGGCCCGTGAGGGAGCCCCGGGAGCCGCAGGATTTCTCTGTGACATTCATTTTGTGCCTTGAAACCAGAGTCTTCCCTTTGCTCAACACTACAGTGGAGGTCAAGATGGCGGAAGAGGAGAGCTGCCTGCCGCTTTTCCGCCAGGAGTAGAAGCAGCCTGAGGCCCGTGCCAGATGCAGCTGTAGCAGAATTGGAGCAAAGGAACACTTCGAAAGGGTATCCTTACCCTGCCGAGAACCTGGAATCTTCCCCCAACCCACGTGCACGACCCACCCGCCTTGCAGCCGCAGCCGCAGACGTGGAAACATGGAGGCCGGAGCTGGCGTGTGTGACTCCAGGCTGCAGCGGTGACCGCGGCTTCTGATCCCCCGCTCCCACCCACCCGTCCCTGGAGCTGGAAGTGAATCAACCCACCACCAAGACAGGGAGACGTCCAGCGGGAGAGACAGAAGCTCTGCAGAGGCCACACGCCCTGCGGGGCTGCCACTGTGTGATCCAACAAGTAGGCATCACTGCTGCCACCCAGCTTCATTCCCAGCCCAGCCCAGTACACACAGAGTGGGGAGACATCTGGCAGGGGAGGTGGGAACCCCACAGAGTCCACGCTGCTGCCACTCAATCCAGCAGCCTGGTCCAATGTGTACGGAGCACAGAGTCATCCAGCAAGTGAGATAGAAGCTCCATAAAGTCCACACACCCTGTGGGGGGGCTGCTGCTGTGTGATCTAGCAGCAGGTAGGCTTCACCGCCACCACCCAGCTCCATCCCAAGCCTGCCTAGCACACACAGAGCAGGGAGACATCCTGCAGGGGAAGGGGAAGCTCTGCAGAGCCCATACACTCTGTGGTGCCTGGGCGCATCCAAGCAGCCCGGGCCAGAGCCCACAGAACAGGGAGTCACTGAGGTAGCCATACCAAATTGGCAACCACAGCAACATCTTAGT
>NW_007736302.1:0-426 GCF_000696425.1 Galeopterus variegatus | reverse complement strand
AAAGGTGATATTAGAACTGACTCATCTGAAATACAAGGAATCATTTGATACTACTATAAACAACTATATGCCAACAAGTTTGAAAATCTGGAGGAAATGGATAAATTTCTGGACACACAGAAGATCCCAAAACTGAGCCATGAAGATGTAGAAAATCTGAACAGACCAATAACAATAAAGGAGATATAAGCTGTTATAAGAAAGCTCCCAACAAAGAAAAGCTCAGGACCAGATGGATTCACAGCAGAATTTTAACAAACATTCAAAGAGGAATTGACACCGATTCTTTACAAACTATTCCAAAAGATTGAAGCAAACGCAAATCTCCCAAGCTCTTTTTATGAAGCAAACATCATCCTGATACGAAAACCAGGTAAAGATATACCCAAAAAAGAAAACTACAGGCCAATATCCTTGATGAATATA
>NW_007736301.1:60643-66313 GCF_000696425.1 Galeopterus variegatus | reverse complement strand
GAGGTGTCGGTGATGGGCCATAATAATCATATACATTGTATATTGACAAAATAAAAATTTAACGAAAAAAAAAGTGAACGTTTTTTAATATTTCAAATAAATGTGTATCTACAATATCTCAGTTTAATATATCAACTCTTTATGATAACTCGTTAGAACAGTTCAATGATCTGCTACAGTTTATAATTTTTTGTTATAAGGTTCCTCCTTCTATTAAAATATTAACACCCTATATATTTTAAAGGCAAAGAAAGTCCCAAGATCATACAAAAAAATAATACTTTTGAGTGTGTGTGTGTGTGTGTGTGTTCACATGCTATTTCTTACCAATTACGTTAGAACAGTTCAATGATCTGCTACAGTTTATAATTTTTTGTTATAAGGTTCCTCCTTCTACTAAAATATTAACACCCTATATATTTTTAAGGCAAAGAAAGGCCCAAGATCATACAAAAAAATAATACTTTTGAGTGTGTGTGTGTGTGTGTGTGTGCACATGCTATTTCTTACCAATTATAATACAAGATGAAAAAATACCATTAAGTAATTGTATGCCATATAAGCTTATTAAGAACTTGAAATCTGGAGGCAGGGGGGCAAGATGGCAGACTAGAGGTGCCCAATGTGTGATCCTTCCACAGAAAGACACCAGAGAAAGGAAAGGAGAACTATGTATGGGGGACAGCATTGGTAGGAGAGGATAGGAGGGCAGTAAGAGTCTGGCTAGATCCCTGTGGAGCACAAAAATCAAGCAGGGTGGTATAGCAGAGAAAGAGACACACGGCGTCTGCTGGTGACACCTCTTGGACACCAGGATCAGCCAGGAAGAATTCTCCCTTGTGACAGAAAGAATCTGCTTGGCTGTGAGCACTTCCCAGTGGTAGTCCTCCTCCTGCTCCTGCCCCAGCCTGCTCCTAGCACTGTTGTGATTGCCTGTGCCATTGTCTAGTCCCAGAGCTGTGACCCTTCTCCCCACATAGGAATTCATCCTTTACAGTGCCCCTCACTGTGCAGCCCATGCTACCTGTGTGGTGCTGGCTGCCTGTGCAGCTCCAGCCTTCTGGCTGCCTGTGTAGCACAACCCAGCCTTGTGAGCTCATCTGCCCGGCCACCCATGTGGCCCCACCAGCTCTAATTGGGCCCTGCCATCTGGCTGCCCACACAGTCCCAGATGCCTCAGCCACCTATGCAGCCCCAGACATCCTGCTTCCCTTCTGGTCACATCTGCCACAACCATTGGTATGGCCCCACCTGCACATGTGGGTCCAGCCATCCAGATGTCTGCATGGTCCCATCCACTCTGGCTGCTTACATGGCCCCCACACACCTGTGCATACCCAACCACAGACATAGCTACTGAAGCCCCCCAGAGCTACCGAGTCTGCCCAAAGCTACTGAGCCTACCCAGAACTACTGAAACTACTTAGTCTATGTGTAACCAAAACTAGAACACCCTACCTAGTGGGCAATATATAACAAGTCTACAGGAGGAAGTCTCTCTCCTCAAAAACCACCTCAGAAGAATAGAAGAAGCAATCACTCCACAAGATGACTAAGCCAACGTAGAGATACTAGAAATACAAAAAAGAAAAAGAAAAAAGACAATATACCAACATCAAAGTAACATTATAATTCTCAAAAGCAGACCCTGCACAACAGGGAACACGTTGAAATGTTTAAAAGGGAATTGTAAGTAACAATCTTGAAAAAACTCAGTGAGATGCAAGAAGACTCTGTTAGACAACACAATGATATGAAAAAAAAAAAAATCCAAGACATGAAAGAAATTTACAAAGAAATAAATACCATAAAAAAGTGTAGCAGAACTCCTAGAACTGAATGATTCATTCAATGAAATAAATATTAAAATTGAGAACATAAGCAGCAGGTTAGAGCAAGCAGAAGAAAGAATTCCTGATCTCACAGACAATCTTCAAAATAATTTAAACAGACAAAGAAAAAAAAAAAGAATTAAAACAAATGAAGAAAATCTATGAGAACTACAATACCACCTTAAGTGCACAAATGTCCAAATCATGGGTATTCCAGAAGGAGAGGAGAAAGGAAAAGGCAATGAAATTATATTTAATAAAATAGTGGAAAATTTACCAGGTATTGAGAGAGACATGGACTTCCAGATCAAGAGGCTCAAAGATCCCCAAAGAGATTCAATCCAAAAAGGTCTTCTCTGAGACGCATTGTAGTCAAACTGTCAAAAGTTGAAGACAAAGAGAAAATACTAAAAACAGCAAGAGAAAAGCATCAAGTCATCTATAAGGGAGTCTTGATCAGACTAACAGCAGACTTCTCAGCAGAAATCCTACATGCCTCCTGTAGACTGGATGTCCCCCCAACCTCACTGAAGCTTAAACCCCACTGTAACTGTAGAGGGTGGGAAATCCTATTATGGTAATTGAAAGGTGGGTCCTTGAAGAGGTGATTAGACCATAATGTAGTGAATGGACTAAAAACGGTGGCCATGGGCATGGCTGTGAAAGCTTTAAAAGGAGAGTGCATGAGGAGCTATCTCTGCTTTCCTGCCATGTGAGAATCCTGTGTCACTGTCACCACCAGAAAAGCCCTTACCAGAAGTGTTCCTTGGACTTTGGAATCTCTAGCATCTAAAACTTCAAGCAATAAATTTCATTTTCTTACATATTACCCAGTTCCACGTATTTTGTTATAAGCAACAGAGAAGAACTAATACAAAGCCAGAAGAAAATAGGATGATATATCCAAAGTACTAAAAACAAACAAACAAACAAACAAAAACTGTCAGCCAAGAATTCTATTCCCGACAAGGCTATCCTTACGAAATGAAGTGGAAATAGTGTACTTCCCAGACAAACGAAAGTTGTAGAGGTTCACCACCATACGACTAGCTCTATAAAAAATCATGAAGGGAGTCCTGCGTCTGGAACCCAAAAAATGATCATAGCCACCATGAATACACAAAAAAGAAAAAACACCACTGGTAGAACAGGTATGCAAATGAGAAAGAGAAATACTGAAGATGAACAATAAAAGGGAAAGAAACTAATAAAAGATACTTAAATCAACCACACAAACAGGAATTAAATATCAGTAAGAAAATACCTTACAATAACAACCCTATATGTAATTGTATTAAATTTCCCACTCAAAATATATAGACAAACTGAATGGATTAAAAGTCTATACCCAACTCTATACTGTGTACAAGAGACACACCTTACCTGTAAAGACACACACAGATTAAAAGTAAAGGGATGGAAAAAGATATACAACACAAACGGAAACCAAAAACATGCAGGAATAGCTATTCTTATATCAGATAAAATAGACTTTAAACCAAAAACCATAAAGAGAGACAAAAAAGTCTTTATGAATACGACTGCAAAATCACAAGTAACAAAAGAACAATAGACAAATAATATGAATACAACCCAAAAAGCATAAGCAATAAAAGAAAAATAAACAAATGGGATTATATCAAACCAAAAACCTTCTATACAACAAAAGAAACAATTAACAGAGTAAAAAAAACCATGTATAGCAGGGGACAAAATTTTTGCAAACCATCCATCTGACAAGGGATTAATATTTAGAATACACAAGGAACTCAAACCACTTAACAGTAAAAGAACAAGTAATCTAATTTTTTAAAAAGTGAAGGAGCTGAATAGGCATTTCTCAAAGGAAAACAACACATGAAAAAATACTCAATGTCACTAATCAACAGGGAAATGAAAATCAAAACCACACTGAAGTATCATACCTCAGTTAGACTTGCTATTTAAAAGAAAAACAACAACAACAACTGTTGGTTCCTCGCCACCGGGGACCAACAACACAGGGCGGGAAGGGACCCCGGACCAGCCGGCGGTAACCTCTGTGGGGCTGAGCAGGATGATGAGTGTCGCAGGCCCGATCCCCTCTGCGCTTCGGCCCCGGGGACAAAGAAAGAACACCGATCCAGGAGAGCGGTCAAAGCCGGAACTCTGTTTATTACAGCAAGCAGGGGTTTTTATAAGGTACCAGGGGCGGGGGAGCTCTTATCCAATAGGGAGTTGACACACTGCTACCCGGGAGGAGGGGTGAGGACAGGGCAGGCGGGAAAAAAGTGCAGAGTCACCATACCCCGGAAGTTAGTTCTTTTAAGTTTTGAGTTCTCCGCTTAGGTTTCGGTTTCCCAGAATCAGCCCGAAGCAAGTTTAAAATGGCTGAGGTACTTTCCCAAAATGGCTGGCGGCCCGGGCGTAGCCCAACACCTCCCAAGTATTCAAGCTTCCAGTGGAGGAATGAGATGAAGGGAGCATTACAATGTCACAAAATGTTTTTCAAACGCGTCTCTGAATAAAATTTTAAACTGGACACAACTGTCTTGATAGCTCAGGTTTTTACTGCAAGAGCTTTGTTGTTGTTGTTTTTGTTGGACTAAAGTTGTTTTGAGGCTGTCATAAGACTTAGAGTGATTGATGTGGCCATGTCCACACATTCTTTGATACTCTCTCCCCTGTAAGAAGTGGAGCTTAATTCTACTTTCCCTGAGTGTGGGCTGGACATACTGACGTTCTTTTAACAAACAGAATATGGCAATATGGTAGTGTGTCACTTCAAGGATAGAGTATAAAAGGCCAGTGGCTTTCATCAAGGGAGCTGCTGCTTACGAACCCTTGGGTTGCTTGCTCTGGGGGAAGCCAGCTGCCTTGTCAGGAGGCAGCCCTGTGGAGGGTGTATGAGAGTGGGCTTAGAAGCCCCGTGGATCTTTTGAGGCCGGCCAATTGTCTTGGAAGTGGATCCTCCACCCATGGAGCCTTGAGATGACCACACTGATCACATGATGACAGATTGATCTAGTGAGAGACATTGAGTCAGAGATGCCCAGCTGGGTCATGCAAGATTCCTGACCCAGAGAAACTGTGAGATAATAAATGTTTTTCTGAAATGCTATGCATCAGTATATACATCAGTAGATAATTAATACAAGTGGCCAATACACAGTGATGAAAAATCAGTTTTCCTGAAGATCTCATAGCTTGCTGGTGGTAGAGGATGAGCAGAGATGATGTCACTAGGGTTAAGGCAGTGATGGTTCTCCACCTTGGGGCATGAACAAATGTCCCTGGGAAACCCCTCATAAGTTTGGGGAATTCTGCAAAGTAGGAGAAATTAAGCCTTGCTTCCCAAGGAGGCATACAGCTTCCTAAAGAAGAAAAGAATATTTACTGCATTGAAGTAACAGTAGGTAGAAGTAACAACCAGTGTATCAAGGCCAGATGTTGACAAACTTTTTCTGTAAAGAGCCAGATACTCCGGCAGATGCCCCTGCTGGTTTGGGATATGGGTCTCAGAGCCCTGAGGCCAGGGGGCAGAGGCAAAAGGATCCAGAGGAGGGTACAGAGGAGGACACATAGGCGTGGGGTCGTGCATGGATCCATCGGGGGGGTGCGGCGGGACGATTCCCTCCCGGGTTAACATTCCATCGGGGGGGGGAATCGGACAGATCTTTGGTTATATTGTCTGATTTTTGAGGGGGTGGTGGAGCTCCCCTAACGTTAGGCTTGTGAGGCCGGGGTGGAAAGCACCCTTTTAAGGCTGAAATGGTGGGAAAGACCCCAAGGGGGGGATTTCCCCCCGGTTCACCTGGGCCTTGCGAACTAGTTGTTCTGCGCGGTCCCATGTATCCCA
>NW_007736301.1:35782-59694 GCF_000696425.1 Galeopterus variegatus | reverse complement strand
GAAGTTAGTTCTTTTAAGTTTTGAGTTCTCCGCTTAGGTTTCGGTTTCCCAGAATCAGCCCGAAGCAAGTTTAAAATGGCTGAGGTACTTTCCCAAAATGGCTTGCGGCCCGGGCGTAGCCCAACAAACAACAACAACAAAAAAAAAACAGTAAAAGTGATGACAAAGATGGAGAGAAAAGGGAACACTTATACACTGTTGGTGAGACTGTAAACTAGTGCTGTCATTATGAAAAACAGCAGTATGGAAGTTCCTCCTACAACTGCAGATAGCACTGCTGTATGATCCAGCAATCCCTCTGCTGGGTGTGCATACAAAGGCATGGAAATCATCATGTTGGAGGGATACCTGCACTCTCATGTTTATCACAGCTCTATTTACAATAGCCCAAAGTTTCAAGCAAGCTAAATGTCCACAAATGGGTGACTGAATAAGGAAAATGTGACATATATACACAATGGAATATTACTCTGCCATAAAAAAGAATGAAAGTCGGCCATTCTCAGCAACATGGATGAACTTAAAGAAAATTATAAGTGAAATAATCCAGACACAGAAAGAGAAATACCACATGTACTCATTTATAAGTGGGAGCTAAAAAATAAGCAAATACATTAAAAAGAAAGAAAGAAGGAAAGATACAACAATCACAATAATACCTTGAACTTTCAAAAGAAGAGAACAGAACTGAGGTTGCTAGAGGTTGGCAGGAAGTGGGGTTTTGGGGAGGAATTGTTAAAGGGCCACAAAAAATGATTACATTGTGTAATGTTGAATTTCCTAATTACCCTAGTTTGAGCATCAACAAATAAACAAATCAAGTCAAGTCAAATAAATAAATAATATAGGATAGCATAACAATAGCATATATTTTCAGTATAGTTTGCATTATAATACAATGAATGAGACAACTGTGTAGAAACCATGGAAACTTGGCCATACAAATACACTTTTTTCATCTTTGCTATTACTAAATTTTCTTTCTTAACAAAATAAATCAGTTAAATTTATAATTCTTGAAGTCCTACTTCAATTGATTACTTTCAAAGCAAATAAGCCAATTAGATATAAGACCCTACTTATGATGTTTAAACTCTGATGAAAATAATATTGAAAACAATTTCATGACCTGTGATAATTATTTTCTTTTCAGTTTTATGAGGTATAATTGACAAATAAAATGTGTATATCCAAGGTGTATGATGTTATTTTTCGTATACATGTACATTATGAAATGATCACCACAATCAAGATAATTTATGTTCACATATGTGAAACTTCACATAGATATGTTTTGTGTGGTGATAATACTTAACGTTTTATTTACTTTATTTGCATGTGATGTATTTATTATTACAATCTTTAATACATAAATATTAAGACAAAACTAAATTAAACAAAAAACTTTGTACATGAACTGGTGGGGAGTTCAGCAGTTCTGATGGTAGCAGAGCAGGTTGATGGGAGCATAACACATCTTAGCCTTAGTCAGTAAGTAGGTCTATGGCACACACAAGTTACGTGGTAAGATGAGGTTATGAGAAAAATCCAATCCCATTACCAATGAGAAAATTAATGAAAAACACCACCAAATCATTAATCATCAGCATTCTGTGGATCTGATACCAGATTCGAGGTAAGATTTAATTAAACGTGTCAGAGGGATTATCCTTCAGTGCATCATTTCCTTACTCAGTGAGGAATGCCACTGCCATTTATTGTTCTATTATCTAATAAAAATTAATAGCCCTCTAATTTCAAACTGTACTTCCTACTGTATATAAGACTCTCACTTCATCACTTGAGGAAATTCCAACATAAAATGAAAGACCTAACTGGAATGAACTTTACAGTGTATTTAGAAAGCTAAATTAGAAAAATGCTATAGCATTTCATGAATTTGAAGAATTTATTTTGCTAATCTGTCATTGATGATCACAAATTATTCTAAATGAATTTTGTCAAAAATATCACAAAACTTAAGTTACATTGGCATTTAAAATTTCAGGGGAAGTCCAAATCAATTTGATACAGTTAATTTGCACTGACAGTTCTAATGGTTAGTGGTTAATAAGAAACTCATGACATATTTGATTAAACTAAAATTGCACATGAATAGATCTTTCAAATTGTGATAACTCATTAAAACCTGTGCCTGTGCAGCAAAAGAATATAGAACTACTAGAGGGTATAGAATGGATAAAACCACTTTCTTTTAAAAGAAATAAGTGCATTGATTCTATCATTTTTGTTACACTAAAATGGTTGAGCCTTAAAAATGAAGATACAGGTAATTAAGATAATTAAGTCCAAAGATAGAAGAAAAGGATAAAGAAAAATATAATGTGGAATGACCTGTTTAATCAGTAAAAGGAGATTTTTGTACTAAAATATCTACAAATAACTGTTACTTCAATTGTTCAAACGATTGAACACTGAGATCATGGGATTAAAAGAAATCCCTATATTTAATTCAACGAGGTGTTCCAGAGATACAAGTAATTACTTTCATCTCATTATTCTCCAAACAATGTAAACTCTTCTGTCTATTGAAAAATGAGGACGATGTTAAATATAAAACTACAATTGCCTGTTTACTTTGGAAAATTGTGGATATACCAGTTAGTTTCCATCATTTTATTCATTTATTTGTTCTTAATAATTCAACAATTAAAAGTCCAGAAATTCATTATTCACTTCTCTATATCCCATGGGCTTATTGCTCTGGGGAGTGAGTTGGGGATGTGGGGCTGGAGGAAGAAAGAGTATGTGGGTGGAAACGGGCTTTCCAAGACCCTCAAAAGCTAGAATCTGGACAGCACTTGTCGGTATCTGAGCATTCATTCAGCTTTTTTCTCTGAAAGAGCTTGCTGTTGAGCTTGGCTTGAGAACCAGATTATCCCTTTTTCTTAATTTTGTTTTCTCAAAAATATTAATTTACATGCTTTATTGCAAAATATTAAAAATATTAGTAAATGTAGATTAGCAAAAATGAAAAGTGTACTTTATAAGTAGGGAAGGGGGAGTGGGAGGAGGACTAGTGAGAAATTGGTTAGTGAACACAAGGAATGGTCATGTTTTGTAATGATGAATATGCTAATTATCCTGATTTGATCATTACACAGTGCACTCAAGTATTGATATTCAACTCTGTACCCCACAAATACGTTTAATCAATTATTTTTCAATTTAAAAATAAATAAATAAATAATTTAAATAATTCAAATATTCAAACACAATATTTTTGTCTATAATATTAATGCTTTAACTTGTATGTACACATACATCTAAATATAAATGTAAATAGTTGATAGATAAAATATAAACAGTAAATAGCTACATATATAAAAAAAATTCCTTCATAAACCATCACATTTGTGAAATCATTTAATGTCTATTTTTCATTTAATGATAGATTGATCATATATATCTTTGTCAATGAGATTTGGGGAAATCGTAGAGAAATTTGTTCACATCTTGGCTCTATCCCTACCAGCCATGGTTGGGCTAAGTTTATTGTGAAACGGGAATACTAACAGCATTTTCTCATAAGGACAATGTAAGAATCACACAAGGTAATGCATAAAAGTACTTTAGACCATACAGAGCAGGTTGAAAATACTCAGCCTCCTCTTCCTTCTTGAACTCTTCTATGCCTTCTTCAAGGAATCTAAACATTTCCAATTATTTAATCATCTACCTTTCATCCACTTTATTGTAATTTGATATTTGTTATTTCCTATGTGCTACATATTAGGACATTTGAAAAGTTTTTAATGTATGTTATGTAAAGAAATTAATAAGATAGTAATGATTTTTTTTTAATCTGGTAAAAATTTCTGAAAACATTATCTTAACATTTTTTATGATGTTATAATGCTAATTTACATTTTTTGACTATTATTGATTATATGTGTACTTCAAAAAACCATCAGAAAATAGACTAATAGACTTAGAAGAAAATAAGTATCTTTCCATAATTTTTTTGAAGTACGCTCATGTAGGTTTTCAGATCTTTAATTTGATAATGTATATTTCATAGGAAAACTTTCCATTTCAATGATGTTTTTTTTTTTTTCCTTTTGTTCTTTTTTACTGACCAGTAATGGGATCGCAACCCTCGGTGTCGTGCCTGTACCGGGGACCGGCAACAAGATCACAACCCTCAGTGTTGCGCCGGCACCACGCTCAGCCAGTGAGCGGGAACGGGTCTCCACATGGGATCCAAACCCTTGGCGGGAGCGCCGCCGCGCTCCCAAGTGGCGCACTCTCCAGTGTGCCACTGGGCCGGCCCTCAATGATGTCCTTAATAGCATAGATATTCTCATAATCTTTCTTCATAAATTTCATCTCTTGTATATATATATAAGCCTTTTTATTAGCCATAGTGTTTCCTATTTATAGAAAAACACAGTAACAAAGATTCTGACTTCACTTTTTGATGTTTGCCTGCCTGCAGCTTTTAAGCTTCATCTCTCCCTCTTCCTTTTCTGCCCCAAATCTGAGCTAGTAATAAGAAAGACCTGGCCCTCCCTCCTTTTGTGTCACCACAGGAGATTCAAACCATGCAAAGATCTTTCTTCTCAGGCGAATCCTCACTCTTGCCTCACCTGCTAATCACCAAAAACATTTTAAGCCACTTGCCCCTTATTGCTATTTGTCAAGCCATTTTCAGATCAGCTTAGGAGGCCTGCCCTGCTTTTCCCTGAAAGCCTCTTTATGTAGGTAATAAAATTATCACTCATTTTAGTTATCTTCCAAATTTTCACTTTAATAGTGTCTGCTGAGTCTGCGTAATTTGATAGCTTTTAAAAAAATTGGCATTTTAAAAAATATAGTTTTTAATTAATATATAATAATTATATATATTTATGGGGTACAGTGTGGTATTTCAATTCATGCATAAAATGCATAATCATCAAATCAGGGTAATCAGCATATGCCTCACCTAAGACATTTATCATTTCTTTGACTTGGAAACATTCAACATCCTCTTTTAGTTATTTAAAATTATAGAAGATATAATTGTTAACTATAGTCTTAGACTCAAAAGTCACCCGCTATTCTTATGTAGAACAATTTAAGTCAGTCCCATCTCTCTGGACCCTCATTTCTAACCAATCTACAGGCAAAAGAGCTCCTGAATATCATGCTAGCTAAAAACATGGGCTAAGTAAAAACTAGTTCTATTCATAGACAGAATTGTGTGTCTAAATGAAACAATAATTTTACAATGTTATTCTACTTCTGCTACTCACATACTCCAAAACATAAGAAAATATATATATTTTTTCTTTCCTGCATCTGGTTAAGAGAATATAAATGGACTTTACATGGCACACCCAACATTCTTCTTATCTATATTTGACATGTCTCTTAAGATACTGCTTCTTTATTCAGCTTGGGTTTCTTTTCACACTGTAGTAAAGAAACTATGCTGTCCATGGCACTCTACCACAGCTAGATTTTATGGAAAGATAGGGCTTGAGGATGTCTTTCATTCAAAAATAAAAGTATTTAATACTCACAGAGCTTGGGAAAGCAAGTATTGTGAACTTAGAGGCCCCTGACTCACTTGCTCCAGCCTCAGAATTAGGGCCTTCCTTGACTTCTTTGTCTACTCCACAGTGATGAAATATTTGAAGAATTTCCTACCTACTTTAGCCTTTTGTTCCAGAGATTCTCTCATCTTTCTTTTCTCATGGTCATAATCCCTCATAACTGCTTCTTTTTCTGTGTCTTGCATGTGCTAGACATGGAGATATAAAGATAGCGTAAATTTGAGTTGTTCGGATCCAACATGTAGCAATCACAATCTAGCAAATTAAATATATAGGGGAATACAGAATCAAAAATTGAAAAAGTCCATGCCATCATTTGAAACTCTTCATTCAGCTGGGCACAAACCTGTCTACAACTGATAATATCAATTAGAAATGCAGAAAAGTTGCCTCAGCTTGTGAGTGAATTGTTTTCTCAATAGTGTCAAAGCTTCAAATTCACTTCGTTTTAAAGACTTTTTCTCATATATATATCACAATTATCTCTTTATATAAACCAGCAGTAAATCTTTAAAGAACATAAGTTGAATTCTTTTATTTTTTCCTCAAAAAAAATGGGTGAGATTAAAAAGGTATAATAAAAACATTTGGGGTCCTTTTAATTTTTAAATATTGTACTAATGTTTGTTTATGTTTTGCAATATATCACTAACAAGTAAAGAATGTGACAGTTAAGTACATTGTTGTCATTCATTTAAAATGCATTAGTGGAACATTTTTCACGTTCAAAGTGTTAGGAAATGGGAACACAAACGTTAAGTCAACAGCTAATTGTTACATATAGCTTTATTTTTATTTTCAGAGTCCATGTGGTAGCTCTATGTGTAATGACGGTCTCCTAAAACTTTTAGAAAAAAGTGGCATTCACTTCTCTTTCTGATATCTTTAAAGACCCACTCATAGTTTTGCCTGTATGGAATTAAGAGTCAAAGGTCTTGCATTCATTGTGTTGCTATTATTTCCTATCTTTTAACAACTTGTTAATCAAGCAGGGGCCACTGCTTCATGCATCAATCAGAAAAAAAAAATGCATAAAACAAAAAAACCCCAAGTATTATAAGGTGTAAGTACAGGGAACTGAGTGCTTAAAAAATGTATCCCTAAAAGGAAAAGTCCAGTAGCAGGTGACTTCTCTGGTGAATTCTGTCATCCTTTAAAAATAATTAACACCAATCTTTGTCAAACTCTCCCCCAAAAGAGAGGACAAAACACTTCCTAACTCATCCTATTAGTTCACCTTCACCCTGAAAGCAAAGACAGGTAAAGACCACACAAGAAAATAACATCATGGACAATATACCTTATAAATATAGACACAGAAATTCTCAACAAAATACTAGTAAACCACATCCTACAATATATTAAAAGGATTACAAATCATAAAAAGTGGGATTTATCCCGTTAATGCAATAGTAATTCAATATAGAGAAATAATCAATGAAAACACATTAATAAATTAAGGTAAAAAACAAACATGGCTTATTGATGCAAAATAGGTGTTCGATAAAATCACTCTTTCAAGATAAAAAACACTCAGAAAATTGGAAAAGAAGAGAACTTCATCAGTATAATAAAGAGCATTAGTGAAAAACCCACAGGTAACATCATATTTAATGGTATCAGACTTAAAGCTTCCCTACTAAGATCAGGAAAGAGATAAGGATGCCTACTTTTACCAGGGCTTTATTGTGTATTCTTTGGGGAAAGCTATGTATAGTATCATGCCATTTTCAAATTGAAATATTTTTACTTTTTCTTTTCTAAATTTGATGACTTTTATTTCTTTTTCTCCTGCCTAATTGCCCTGGCTAGAACTTCCAGTACAGTGTTGAATAGAGATCTTTCACCTCCTTGGTTAGGTATTTTATTTTTTTCGTAGGTATTGCTTTCCTGATATCTTTTTTCTGCTAATTCATTGATGGTGTATAGAAATACTACTGATATTTGTATATTGATTTTATATCCTGTAACTTTACTGAATTTATCAGCTCTAAGGAGTTTTTTTGTGGAGTTTTTAGATTTTTCTATATATAGGATCATGTCATCTGCAAACAGGGACAATTTGACTTCCTCTTTTCCAATTTGGACATACTTTATTCCTTTCTCCTGCCTAATTGCTCTGGCTAGAACTTCCAGTAGTATGTCAAATAGGAGTGGTGAGAGTGGGCATTCTTGTCTTGCTCCTTTTGTTAGAGAAAAAGTTTTCAACTTTTCCCTGTTCAGGATGATGTTAGCTGTGTTTGTCATATACGGCTTTTATGTGTTGAAATACTTTCCTTCGACACCTAATTTGTTGAAAGTTTTTATCATAAAGGGAGGTTGAATATTAACAAATGTTTTTTCTGCATATATTAAGATAAAACTATTGTTTTTGTCTTTCATTTTGTTGGCATGGTAGATCACATTTATTGTTTTACATATGTTGAACCATCCTTGCATCCCTGGGATGAATTTCACTTGAACATGCTGTATAATCTTTTGATGTGCTGTATTCTGTTTGCTACCACTGTGTTGAGAATTTTTACGTCAAAGGTCATCAAAGATTTTGGCTTGTAGTTTCCTTTTTTGTTGTTCATCTTTTATCTGGTTTTAGTTTCAGAGTGATGCTGGCCTCATAGAATGAGTTTCGGAGAATACCCTATTTTTCAATTTTTTGCTATAGTTTGAGAAGAATTGGCATTAAATCTTTAAAAGATTGGTAGAATTCAGCAGTGAAGCCATTTGGGCCTGAGCTTTTCTTTTTTAGGAGACTGTTGATTATTGATTCAGTCCCTTTACTCATTATTGGTCTGTTCAGCTTTTCTATTTCTTTTTGTTTTAGTCTTCAAAGGGTGTATGTGTACAGAAATTTATTCATTTCTTTTAGACTTTCAAATGTGTTGCTTTGCAGTGTTCATAATAATCTCTAATGGTTCTTGGATTCAGTCCCTTTACTCATTATTGGTCTGTTCAGCTTTTCTATTTCTTTTTGTTTTAGTCTTGGAAGGGTGTATGTGTACAGAAATTTATTCATTTCTTTTAGACTTTCAAATGTGTTGCTTTGCAGTGTTCATAATAATCTCTAATGGTTCTTGTTAGAGTGGGCATCCTTGTCTGGTTCCTGTTCTTAATGGAAAAGCTTTTAGCTTTTCCCCATTTAGGATGATATTGGCAGTGGGTTTATCATATATGGCCCAACTCTCGCTCATTTATGTTTTCCATTTGCATGGAATAACTTTTCCCAGCCCTTCACTATTAGTGTGTGTGGGCATTTATTGGTGAAGTGAGTTTCTTTTAGGCAGAATACAGTTGCATCTAGTTTTTTTAATACATTCACAATTAAGTCAGCCAGTCTACTATACCTTTTAAGTCCGGAATTTAATCCATTTCCATTCAAGGTTGTTACTGACAGATATTGACTTATTCCTGGCATTTTATTAATTCTTTCATGGTTGTTTTATATTTCCTTTGCTCCTTTGTTTCCCATTTATTGTTTAATATTTGCCGTTTGGTGTTTTTTTGTAGTGATAAAATACATTTTATTTCTCTTTCTCATTTATGTATCTGCTCTACTAGCAGTTTTTATTCTTATGTATTTATAGTGATATATTTCAGCTATTATTTCATAAAAAAGACTTTATATGCTTTTTCCTTTCTCTTCCCCTTCCAGAAAACCCATAGCTGTTTGTATGCTTAAGATTATCTGATAGAACTTATCAGCTTTCTTCATTTTTTAACTTTTATTTATTTATTTATTTATCTATTTATTTATGTGTTTATTTATTTGTTTGTTTGTTTGTTTGTTTCGTCCAATGGGGTTACTTTGGATTGAGTGTCCCCCCAAACTTCACCCTCCCACTGTGACAGTGTTAAGAGCATGGGAAATCCTGTTATGGTAATTGAAAGGTGGAAACTTGAAGAGGTGATTAGATTGTAGGAACATGCTGTAGTGAATGGGTTAATAATGTTCATCAGGGAATGGTTCTGAGGGCTTTAAAAGGAGAGTCAATGAGGAGATTGGTCTCTCATACTCTCTGCTCCACCATTTTCTGCCATGTCCAATCCCTGCTTGGCTGTAAAGCCAACACCAAAGAAGATTTTCACCAGATGTCTTCCCTACACTTTGGACTAAACAGCCTCAGATATGTAAGCAGTAAATTTCATTTACTTATAAATCACCCACTTCCAAATATTATGTTATAAGCAACCAAAATGGACTAATAAAAGGATTAATTCAAAAATCCTGTCTTCTAGTTCAGAAATTCTTTCTTCCACTTATTTTAGCCTGCTGTTTAAGCTCTTGTTTGTATATTTTATTTTGTTGAATAAATTCTTCAATTCCTGGATTTCTACTTTTTTAAAAAAATTGTTTCTCTTTGTTGAATTTCTCATACACGTCCTGAATTGTTTTTTTGACTTCATCATGATTTTTATTTTTTCTTGCACCATGTTGACTTTCCTTTAGATTGCTGTTTGGATTTTTCTTCAGGCATTTCCCCAATTTCCTGTTGTTTGGGGTCTGGCATTAGAAAATTATTGTCTTTTTTTGGGTGAGTCTTGCTTTCCTGTTTTTTTTTTCATACTTCTCATATCTCTGAGTTGATGTCTGGGCATCTGGTAGTGTAGGTGCTTCTTCCAGTTTTTGGAGTCGTTTTTGAGGGAGTCGTTTTTGGAGTCGTTTACACTCTTACCTGACTAAGTGCTCCACATTGATGGTCAGGTTGAACATTTTAGGTTTGATTCTGGGTGAGTACAGTAGTAGGTGCTGGCTCACTCCCCACACTTTTTCTAATGGTGTAGATAGAACCACTGTGCCAGGCAGGACTGTGAGCTCTGAAGAAGGTGGTCATGGATCTAAACAACTAGCACACTCCTTTCTTGCTATCCACTGAGGTGGGGAGCTCTGAGTCAGCCTGGGTTATAAGCTCCTAGGGGGAAGAGGATGTGGATCCAGGAGGCCAAGGTGCTCCCCCATGGCCTCTGCTATTACAAGTGGGTCCTCTGTGTCAGACAGGAATTTGAGCTCTCAGAGAAGGTGGTCGTGGATCTAGGCAACCAGTGATGACCTGCCTAAGAAATGCCACAATTCAATGCAATCCTCATACCTGTATTATAACTAAACATTTTCCTAGTACTTCCATGCGGGGGGTGGGGGTGTGTGGGGGGGAGTTTTCTCCCTCTCTTATGCATTCTAAATATCACTCCAGAATCCTATGGAAAAAGAGATTCTAGAAATTAAGTCATCAGATCTCCCTCCTATTTTGCAGATGAAAGATCAGAAGGGGGTGAGAATGATTTAAAGGTTATAATAAGACAATTGGAGACAGTCCATCATTTTGTCTATTTAAGATCCAAATACACCTTTCTACCTAAATCTAATCTGCAAATAAAAATAGTAGCAACCATATCACGATTCTTCCTAATGTGATACAAATATACTTTAACAATGGTGCTTATCATATTCCAGTAAAGGAGAACCAATGATTCAACTGTCATTGATTTCCTCTTCTAGATAAATCACAGTGTACCCTTTGGTAACCTATAACCTAAAGATTAAATTGTAATGTTAACTAACCCATCACATCACAAATAACAGAGAAAAAAGCCAAGAAGAAAAAAATGTGTTATTGGTTAATACTTTTCAAATATGTATATAACAAAACAGATAATGTAAGTATAGCTACTATAGTTTTCATTCTATAGCCAGTCATCAAGTAGTATTTGGAATTTATGACCTCCTTATTTCAACACCCATACCAGGCTTGCTTTAATCCGTGCTTACATTTTAGCAAGCACGACAGTTAGTCATAAAATTTATTTGGTGGGGTGATCCAAATACTCATTTTTGTAGGTTTAGCATTCTTAATTCTGCCTAAATTGGGTTTTATTTATTTTCTATTTACTTTTACTACTGAATATGAAATTATTAAGAACCATTCTCCCTGACTCCCAGAAATTCACTAGTTTCCTAACATATACTTCCTTATCTCTGTTATTTAGCATCAACCCAATTTACCATCAATCATAGGATTAGCCTGTATAGTTTCCCTGTGTATTCATGGAAGAAGATCCCAATATAGCCAAGTGGAAACAGACACTTCTAGTTCAATAAAAACATCGTTGTGTGCTCTGGAGGAGGCATTCTTTTCTTTAGAATTAAGGCCTCTAAGCTACTAAAGTGCAAGCACTTAGTAACAGGAGACGATATGCGTGCATACATATACATAGTTTTTTAGAAATGAAAGAAAGAGGAACCACTTCCTCTCCCATCTTTGGTCTCCTTAATCCAGGTGAGCTGGCTAATGGAGAAGTGGCACCATATATCAGTTGTTGTATTAGAGTATATTCCACTTATTGTTAAACAGAATACCAACTTCCCTCAGCCAGTGCCATAACTGAGTCTTTCCCCTTTTGCTAGTCTACTTGGTTGATCACCTCTGGATCATGACATATGTGGATGCGCAAGAGAATCCCATGGGTGTGAGCTTTTTCTCATTTTCTTACTTCTTTTTGTTAGAAAATGAGTTACACGGTCAAATATAATGCTGGTTGGAACATAAAAATAGTGCATATGGAATTTGGTAATTTTATAGATAGTTGTGCAGCCAGAATCATTGCTGGCAGGAAAGCAGGAAAAGGAAATCTATATATCAATTATGTATACATTCCAGTGAGGACAAAAAATTAACTCTTCATCTCTAATGTAATCAATCTGCTGCCAGGTGGCTGTCCTGTCCCTCTGGGAATGGTTTCAAATCAGGTCCTTAACTTTGGTTTTTGCCATTGAAACATATAAGAGCCATCACGAATAGTAAGATCAGTTTTGGTGAGGGTAAGTTCATATGTTTAAGCCCATGCATAAACTTATTCCTTCTTAAGTTCATTGAGCAATCATTGGGATGGATGGGGAAAGAGTCTGGCAGGCATTAACAAAAAGAGTTATCTAGTCCACCTGATTATTGAAAACCTCCTTTGCTGCTGTGCTGACCATTTTCATTCAACACAAGTAGCCACCTATTCATTGGCCTATTCATAGCTGTTCATTCACGTGATTCTTCACTGCACATCTTTTAATAATCTTACCACATATTCCTTTAAGTGTTTCATCATCTAGTCAAAACACTAGTAACTGCTTATAAATACTTCTAACTATGTCTCTTTCTGAGCAACTATGACAAGCCGATTCACCTCTAAAAAATCTGTTTATGAGAGTATTTCACATCCTTGCTATTCTTCAGGGTCAACCATGATATATGCTACAATGGGCAGCAGTCTCTCAAACTATTGAAAAAAAAAAAAAAAACTAATCAAGCCACAGAAAAACACACTTTTTTAGAGCTGAATTTATATGCAAAATATGTGCCTTCAGTGATATTTGTGTGGCAGATCAAAACAAGTATGGTTTAAACTAGATAAATGACATTTTATGAAATCACAAAATGTGCCTTTAAACAGTATAATGGCTTTAAAGCATTTTAATTAGCTATCTGGCAAATCAACAGATGTACACTACCAAGTCTACATAATTTATGTGTGTGTGTGTGTGTGTGTGTGTTTGTACACATACATATATGCACAAATATGTTTCTTTCTTCTGAGGTTTTAGATTTGAGGACTTTGTCTAGAATATGAAAGATTGATTATGTTTCCAAAGCCCAAAGCACAGTACCAAAATCTCAGGATGTGATTGCAAATATGTGAGCAGACAGATAGATACAAATCTTTCTTTCAGAGGATTAGGGAGAAATATAGGAGCATTTATGTTTCCAACTTCAGCATTTTCTGGCTGAAGATGGAAAAACACACACTAATCCCCTTCTTTACCTCATTAAAAGGGAAGGAGGGTGGGAAGGAGGGAAGGAGGGAGAGAGGGAGGGAGAAATGAAGAAAAAAAAAGCAATCACTTTCCTCTATTTTATACTGTCTGTGTTTGTCAGTATAAAATCTGTAGATTTAAAGAAGTCAAAATTAGTAGTTTTAATATTACCTCAGAGTAGATTGTGCCATATAAAATACCTGTTGAAAATAATGTGGTGATAAGCTATTCCTTTCTCAGTGAAGATAATTGAATTAATCAATTTTGAAACTTTGTTACATATAGGTAATATTTCCTGAGCAAAATAGGGCATTATTGTATTTTAGCTTAAAATAATTTTGTTTTTTGAAAGAATAGCTAAAGATGGGGGAAGAGAAGAGATATTTCAGAGTATGTATTAATTTGTTTTTTTTAATTTGCAGCCTCTTCAAGGTTATCAAAGTCTGACTAATCTTTGTCTTCTATAACTTGATTATGTGAAAACAACTTTGATTTCTAGAGTCACCATGGCTGTGAGCCAAACTAAATAACCTTGCCTAGATTTAAACACAGCTGGTCTTTGGATTAGAAGAGTGAACTGAATAGATTTTTTTTTTCTGGTTTTGGTAGAGCTATCTTTACAAAAATAGAATTAAAATAAACAATCATCGTAAATATCTTAAAATGCTTAAATAATGAAAGTTAATGATTTTACAGTAGGAAGGCAAAATCTGGTTTATTTTTTGTTGTTGTCTTCTTAAACATTAAGGTTGATTTCTATTGGAAAAACTGAGAGGCAGTAAAAGGCGATGGTTAAAGGTGTGGGCTATGGATCCAGGCTGCCTGGGTTAGCCATCTTGGCTCTTCCATCTACTTGCAGTGTGGTATTTTACCAGTTTTGCATCAAGGATAATGATATACATACTCTGTGATGTTCTTCTGAGTATTAATAATTTAATGCATTTAAAAAAGTAAAATTGCCTGGTACATATCAAAACTCAATAAATGTTACATCATAATATTATTATGAGAATTTTCATCAGTTTGAATATAATAGCTTATATAGATATTAAGAAAAAAACTTTTAGTAAAGAATCAAAATGAACGTAAGAAGCATGCCATTTTATTTTGTCCATGATAATGTCAGTCAGAATAGATGATATTCCATTCAAACTGAGGTCAAAAGAAAAACACACGTTTTTAGAGCTGAATTTATATGCAAAATATGTGCCTTCAGTGATATTTGTGTGGCAGATCAAAACAAGTATGGTTTAAACTAGATAAATGACATTTTATGAAATCACAAAATGTGCCTTTAAACAGTATAATGGCTTTAAAGCATTTTAATTAGCTATCTGGCAAATCAACAGATGTACACTACCAAGTCTACATAATTTATCTACTAACAATAGTGTTGGTCCTTTTTAAGAGCTTGTAATACTGTCTGCATTAATGGTCTTAATACATCATTAATTTCTGGCCTAACAATTTGCAATACAGTTTTTAAAGCAGTGCCATTTTGAAAATGACAATAAAATAATTGCAGATGTATATTATGTACAAGTAACTTCTCAAACCGATGGTCTGTCAGAAGATATGTCACACTTACATTTTTCATATACACATGAGTCATAATCCTTACCAGAGTCTAAATGTCCCAATTTATTTCATCTTTTTTTCAAGGAGGTATTTTTATTCACAAAGCTTTGTAGTATTTCAGTTTAAGAGTCACACTGTGGAGGCAGACTGCTGGCAATTAAATCCTGCTTCTAGCACCTTCTGGCTGTGTGACCTTGGACAACTTATTTAACCCCATTAAGGCTCTGTTTCTTCATGAGTAATGTTAGGTAAATAAAAATATTTTCCTTGCTGGATTTCTGTAAGGAAGAAAAAATGCATAAGTACATGTGAGTTCTTCAGTTAAGAAGTTATTTGATTTTAAATTTGTTTATTTGATGAAACATGAAATCAAGCATTTTAATCTTATTCTTTGTAAAACAAAATAAAAAGGAGTCTATTTTTAAAATATATTTTACTTTATCTTTGTCTCTTGGAGACATCTATTTTTGAATTTTATATATATATATGTATATATGTGTATACATATATGTATGCATGTATATATATATGTGTATGTGTATATATGTATGTGTATGTATGTATGTAGCATGTGCTACTGTAGCATGGTAGCAAATTGTTCTGCATGGGATTCAACTGACTTCAGTGGCGTACAACCTACTGTGCCTCAACTCATGCCTATTTTTCCTACCTTTTGCCTCCATCCTGGCTTTGCTCAAAGTTAGAATATTCTTCAGAATCATCTCAATGGCTAGCAATGCACATTCTAGAGAAAAGCAAAGGTAGCCAGTAGACAAACATTTGACATTTAATGGAATTTGGAAAGTATTCTCTTACTTTTCTCTATTCTTTAAGTTTGGAATGTAGGACACATTGTATTACTTTCTTTCTGTTGCTTATAAGAGAAATATCTGAAAGTAGGTAGTTTATAAAGAAACAATATTTATTGCTTACAGTTTTGGAGGCTGGGAAGTCCAAAGTCCAGATTACAGGGATCTCATCTGGTAAGAGCCATGTTGGTGGACAGTGATCCTTCACATCCAAGTAGGGTGTCACACGGTGAAATGGCAGAAGCTGGAAGTGTTAACTCTTCATTCCTACTCCCTTTACAGCCCTCAGAACCATGCCCATGACCACCATTAAGCTGTCAATTTATTAATCCATTCATTAGGATATGGTCCTCACAATCTAATCCCCTCTTCAAAGCCCCACTTTTCAACTACCACATGGGATTTCCCACTCATTTGTAACCATATTTTCAAATGGCAGACACTCCACACAGCATGACTTTTCCTACATACAAGTAATGCATAGAGCCAAAATTAGTTTCTACTGGAATGTTTCCCCCAATTTAAATAACATTCTCAGGACATGGAGTGTGGAGGAAGACTAAACTGACTGGCATCATGTCAAGAGTAAAATAGAGCTGTCCGTTGAACCTTCTGTCCTCAGATAACACTAATCTCTGAATTTATTTCGGGCAATACTCAATACTGTATGATAGGAAAATAAATTGGTTTGAAACAACTTCAAAGAAACTAGAGATTAATTGCTCTCTAAGATCAACTGGCAAGCAGAGAGTGTTGAACACTATTGTGTTTCCTAGTAACATGTAATACTTATTTAAAATTAGGCACATCATAGACATGGCCTTAAACTAATTCACTTTATGAGGTCTTGAAGGATATGTATTCATGCACCTGGTGAGCAACACTGAAAAAAATTTGACTCTACCCTGGAAGAGAATCCCTGAGGCCAAGACTGAACAGAATTAAAAAAAAAAAAAAAAACCAAAAAGAAACAAACAAACAAACAAAAACCAGACACATAAACAAACATTCAACATCACTAAGCGTCAGGGAAATACAAATCAAAACCACATTGAGATACTGTATCACACCAGTAAGACTGTCAGTTATCAAAAAGACAGAGAATAACAAATGCTGGTGAGAATGGGAGAAAGGGGAACCCTCCTATACTGTTGGTGAGACTGTAAATTACTGCAGTCTTTATGGAAAACAATGTGAGGGTTCCTCAAACAACTACAGATAGAACTGCCATATGATCCAATAATCCCACTGCTGGATATTTACCCAAAGGAATGGAAATTATCATGCCAAAGGGATACTTGCACTCCCATGTTTATCACAGTTCTATTAACAATAGCTAAGAGTTGGAACCAACCTAAATGTCCACTGATGGAGGACTGGATAAGGAAAATGTTTTATATATACACAATGAAGTACTATTCTACCATTAAAAAGAATGAAATTTTGCCATTCACATCAACTTGAATGAACCTACAGAAAATTATTTTAAGTGAAATAAACCAGGCACAGAAAGAGAGATACCGTGTGTCCTCACCCATAAGTGGGATCTATAAAAAAAAGTAAATAAATAAAAAGAAAAGAAAAGAAAGATACAACAATCACAGTAATTCATTGAACTTTCAAAAGGAGAGAGCGGAACTGAGGACACCAGAGGTGGGAAAGGGGAAGTGGTTGGGGGGTAAGCAAGAAATTGGCAAATGGGGTACAAAATATGATTACATTGTACAATGTTGAATATACTAATTTTGCTTATTTGAGTATCATATATTGCACACAGGTATTGATATTGAACTCTGTACCCTACTGACAAGTATAATCAATTACATTTCAACAAAAAATGTATGTATAAAATTAAATTCCTTTAAAAATAGTATTCTTTAAAAGGTACTACTTGTCTTTTTTGACCAATTTTAGCATCAGAAACTTGCCTTAAATATATCTATTCAGCTCAAGCTTTTAGGTATAATATCTAGAGAGATTAAAGTCTTTGCCAAAATGCTAAAAAGACCAAATATATATTTGAAAATATTCAACTTATAAAATGAAATGAGAAATGTGCAAATTATATCATAACAGTTTTATATACATGTCAAATGTGTATATTGATTTTTTTTATTCCTATAAAGTTGTTGGCTGTTACAGAGGTAGAGAATAATAGTGTCATGTCACTTGCAATCTGGCCTTCAAAAACCAAGATCTTGGTATAGTTAGTGTGTCTTTAAGAAATCTTGCACAAAAGTTTATTCTGCTCTTGATCAAAATTATCTGGGCCATAGAGGAATGATATCAGAGGATATGACAATAGAGTGTCACCAAGAAGGGGTATACATACACCTTGCTCTTCTAAAACTGAGCCCAGAAATTACAATGAATTGCTAGATACATTGGGTTTCCAACAGGTGAATAAGATATCTGTGGTCTACTTCCCATCTGGAGTTATGAGATATAGCAAAATATAAACACACTATCGTGAACTCAAGAACAGAGATGGTAGTGTGAGCTAATTAACCAAAGAGGCCCAGAATGGCTATAGAACATCACACATACACACAAAATCGTTCTTTTATTTAGTTGAAATTAACTAATAAAATCACACCATTAAATTTAATGGGAATTATTTTTTACCCTTATATATTAATCAAGTAGAAAGTTTTACTATATTTGGAGTATGCTTATATAAAAGGAAATCTATACTAAAACTTGTGATATAACAGGGAGTAAGAACCCTAAAAGGCTTGGAAGAGCTGTGAAAACAGATTTTTAAGGGGCTTAGACTTAAGTTAAAATGTTACAAATCATGCAGGTAGGGTTACCATAAAATAAACTGTTAAAACAACTTGTTTGCAAGAGCATACCAGACATGTGGCTATGCATGGAGTTCTATTTCCCTGACAAGCCTGCTGTGGTGTGGGGAGAATAGCACAGCACTGGCAGAGAACTATGTCTAGAGAAATGGACTGAGGTTAGATTCTAGGATGGCATAGGGTATGTGGCAGATAAAGACATTTCTACATGCCTGTTTTTGAAATGCAGAAATGCCAAGGCAAATATTTCAAAATGGATCTGGGCTTGTCTATAATGTCTGCTTGACCAAATGCAACCATTCTGTTTTCAAATGATCCTATACTATCCTATATAATTGATATAATGATAAATGATTACAAGTGGGTATAAATTATATGCATATCTCAGTGGAAGTCAGTGAAAACCTAAAGACATCAAATGGAATGGACAATACCCCTCAACAGTTATTTCCTGATTATGGAAATCTGGAGGTTACTCTAATTATGCTTTTGCATAGGACAATGATGTTCAGGTTGTCCTTTAGTTTTGTGAATATCTTGGTAATAATTAATTTTTGTAATTATTATTATTTTTATTTCATTAACCACAACTTGTTTCTGTTGCTTGCTAATAAAATAAATACATTTATTTGATAACTGGCCATTGAAGGCAGGCAGCAGAAAATAGAAAAATATAGGATACTTGGAAATGGTTACTGCAGTAAGATGTGATAGAAGACACTGAAACACACATTTATACTCAAGTAAAAATTTTAAAAGCACATGGCTTTCAAGGAGAATATAAAACTAAGCCATACACTATAATTACCTGAGGCCTTGTACTTACTAATATTAATACTCTGGAGTCAATATATCTGCCACAATAGACCAATTAGTAAAGGATTTAGAGATTCAGCTTTCAACAGCTGGAATTCTGAATTTGATCTGTCAGAAGTAACACTCCCGTGGGACCCCAAAAACATCCCTTTTCTCATACAATGAAGGATGAATTAGTAGAGACATGCCAGAATCTTTAAATAGATAAAATTTATTTTCTAGGTTTTTTCTTTCCCCTTCTTTAAACTAGGAATTTAAAAAAGAAGTGTTGTCTTTACAATGAGTCTCTGAAACCAGAAAGGGAAAGAGACTAAGACGGTGGAGCTCACTTGCTGTATTTAAGTAACTGATGGGAATATGTATAAGGTTATCATAACAAGAAGTAGGGTAAGCATGATAATCAGAATTCAGCAAGCGGTATATATATATATACTGTGAACACTGCATATATTAATTAATTATGAAGCTCTTAGGAAAGAAATCAACAGGGAACCAACTCACAGAGGTATCGCCAAATGTCTATAAACTGATGTGTTCTCTGTATATGTGGGAGAGACAATGTCTCCTTCTAGTCGGCCGTTTGCCTCTCTCCCTAATGCCTCTTTCATTCATGACATTTGTAAGTTGTGTCTTCACTCTCTTATTGGATAGTCCGGATGGAGTTTTATCAATTATTTCTGATCATAGGGAAGAAGGACTTAGTCTCTTATCAATGAGTATAATATTAGTTTTAGATTTTAATTTAGATGTTCTTTACTAATTTGAGAAAGTTCTTTTATATTCCTTTTCTGTTGAAATTTTTTTGTCATGAGTGGTCACTAGATTTTGCCAAATGATTTTCATTTTTCTATTGAGATGACAATGTGTTTCTTTTGCTTTTCTTTTTTTTTTTTTAAATCAATTTTATGTACAATGTAATTGATTTTCAGATGTTTAATCAATCTTCTATTTGTGGGATAAGTGCCACTGGGTAATTTTTTTGTGAGAATATTTGAAAATTTGGTATTCGTTATTTTTTAAGTGTTTGGCAAAATTCCCCAGTTAAGCCGTCTGGGTCTTGGCTTTTGTTTTGTGAATATTTTAAATTAGGCTTTCACTTCTCTTGCCATCAATAACCCTATATCTTGCTCTTGCTCAAATATAATTAAATTTTCATTTAGATCACACTTTAAAAATAAAACCTCTTCTCAGGATTTTGGAAAACTCAAGTGAGTTTGGAATAGCCGCTCTCTCAAATCCATTTGTAACCATATTTTCTGTGTATTTTTTCAAGGTTTTTTGGTTTTAGTTTGTAACTATTTCACTGTTAATAGTGAAATTTCTGATTGTGTTTTTCATATATTTTATTGTTTTTGTCTACTTCAAGGAAGAAGTCATGATCTATAATCAGAAGTACGTAAGAATAGTTTTTTTTTCTTTCAATAAGCTTTTTTTAATTTTAGAATATTTTTATATTTACAAAAAAATTACAAAAATAATATAGGGAGTCCCAGTATATGCCATTGTCAACATCTTACATTAGTATAGTATATGTATCATGATAAATGAACCAATATTGACAACTTGTCTACTAAAGCACATACTTTATCCATATTTTTAAAAATTTTTACCTAATGCTCTTTTTCTGTTCCAGGATCCCATCTAGGATACTACATTACAATTAGTTTTCATGCCTTTTTAGGCTCTTCTTTGCTGTAACAGTTTTTCAGATTTCCCTTGTTTTTTATGACCTTGAGAGTTTTGTGCAGTAGTGGTCAGATGTTTTATAAAATATCGCTCACTTGGAATATGTTTGGCATTTTCTTCATGATCAGACTGGGGTTATGAATTTGGGGGAGGAAGATCACAAAGGTAAAGTGTCATTCTCATTATACCAAGAGTATGTACTATTGACATGACTTATCATTCTTGATGTGCATATTGGTTGACGTTTAGATTTATCCACTGTAAAATTACCCTCCCTCCCCACCTTTACACACTATCCTGTTTGGAAGTAAGTCACTATGTGTAGTCAACATTTAAGCTGTGGGAAGTTATCTGGTTTCTTTGGTAGTAACTTCAGTGATGACACGGTATCACATTGCAAAAATGGCAGAGCAGAGAGAGCAGGAGGCTAACCTTCTTACTCACTGTCTTTTAAAGCCCTCAGAACTACGCCCCCGACCACCAGTATTAATCCATTCACTACTGCACTGTGGACTTCCCAGCCTCTGAAACTGTAAGCAATATGTTTTCTTATAAATTACCCAGTTCTGTGTATCTTTAGTCAATAAAGGGGTAGAATATCTACATATATAATTTGTAGTTCTTTATAGAGATTTGTCTACTTCTACATTGATTTATTATTCAATAGTTTATATCAGTATGGACCCATCTATATTTATTTTCTACTTTTATTTATTTTGTTTCTTAGAATTTTCCAGCTTGGGCCATTGAGAGCTCTTTCATTTGGCTCTCGTGTATCTTTGATATATTCCCCTCATTGTTGGTTTTGTTGTTGTTGTTGCTGTTGTTGTTGTTGTTATCTTGAGCATTATCTTACCTCCTAGCACTATAAGATGCTCTAGGCTCATCTTGTATATTTATTGCCTCAATCCAAAAATCAGCTGTTTCTCCAAGGATCTCTGTTTCCTTTTATAGAAGAACAGTGTTAGAAACCAAGATCTGGAAGCTAAAACTACTCCTTGCTAGTGAGGTGTAGTTGTTTCTAAGCTATCTCTACTGCCAGAGAAAGAGTATATATTTATATACACTCATTAATGTATACTAATCCATGCATATAAACATATCTGTAAATATTTCTGTATATGAACATCTATATCTATAATAAATCAAAGATGCTTTCAAGAAGGAGAAATGTGGTAACCTTTTAATTTCGGATCATAGCTTTTCACCTGTGAGATAAAAGGAATGAAGTGGAGAAGCATTGAATTTACAAAGGCAACTGGTAAAGATCATAGTGCAAATGGCAAGAATTGTCTCTATTTGAAATACATTAAGATCAAAAATTTACTGAATGTAAGTGGTGAAAGAGGATATTGAAGAAAGATATTCTTGATTTTTCTATCTTGGATAACTGGGTTGGTGGGAAACTTTAGAATATGAGAAACAATTTTTTTAGAGGGACATTTCTTTGTCTATTTTTTTCTTATGTAATGATTGGAAAATCTGTTACTGAAGTGACTATATCCAGAAGAAAATGGATATATTCAGAAGTGTGGGCAGAGCTGAAGATACAGTTCTAATTTCCTTGGTCACTTTTTACATCATACAAGCAAGGGAAAAAAGCTTGGAAATGAAGATATGAGAAGCAGAATGAAGACTGAATCATGAATAGCTTCCATTTTTTAATTTTGTTTAGTAGAGGACTGTGTAAATAAAGAAGAAACAATATTGTCAAGTTTAATTAATTTAAAAATGCATTAATTTCAACTCTTTCCTCCAGTTTTATTGAGGTATACTTAACAAGTAAAAATTACATATTTTTAAGATGTGCAACATATTTTTTTGATATACATATAAAATATGAAGTGATTACCTCAATTAAGTTAATCCTCGTTTCCATCACCTCACTTAGTTTTGCCTTTTTTGTGTGTGGTGGAAACACATACGCTCAATTCTCTTCACAAATTTTAAGTATGCAATAGAGTATTATCAACTATAGTCACCATGCTGTTTATTAGATCTTCAGAAATTATTCATCTTGAATAATGGAGCCTCAAACTATTTGACTAAAATTACCCATTTTTCCCATCCCCAACCCCTGACAACCACCATTCTACTCTGCTTTTAGGAGTTGACCTGTTTTGAGATTCTACTTGTAAGTGATCTCATGCAGTATTTGTCTTTCTGTGCCTGGCTTATTTCACTAAGGATAATGTCCTCCAGGTTCATCCATATTGTCACAAATGTCAGAATTTTCTTCTTTTTTATGGATGAATAACAGCCTTTTGGTCAAGTTTCTGGGGAAAAGGTAGATAGAACTAAGAGGTCACTTGGGTTTTTTTTTTTTTTCTTTAAAATTGAGATGACTTTGGGTTCATCACTACTTTTGTCGTGTAGGGTCAAGTTTCTGGGGAAAAGGTAGATAGAACTAAGAGGTCACTTGGGTTTTTTTTTTTTTTTCTTTAAAATTGAGATGACTTTGGGTTCATCACTACTTTTGTCGTGTAAATGTTTACAGTTCAAGAGGTCTGTATTCCAAGTAGTTACCCCTAAATTGTGGCTAGTGCTGCACTAAGTTCAGTCTCTGTCCTATATGGTAGCTTAATGTGTGGAATGTTGCCCTTTCTTGATTTATCTCTAAATGTATCATCTGAATTTATTAACCTTAACTGAATATATTCCGGGATTTCATCAGAAGAAACTATATTTCAGCATTGGAAGTAAATGAATGATAAGTCAACATCTCTATCTTTAAAATAGATAGTTTAAAACTATTTCAAATAATCATTAACTTCAACCACAGAATGTGCCCCCTTGATGGACTTAATTATATATATATATATATATATATATATATATATATATATATAATATACATATATAT
>NW_007736301.1:28888-35772 GCF_000696425.1 Galeopterus variegatus | reverse complement strand
ATTATATATATATATATATATATATATATATATATATATATATAATAGACATATACATATATATATATAAATAATAGACATATACATACATATATATATATATATGTATATGTCCAAAATTTTAGTCTCCTACATGTAGTAAAATATAACTCAATGTGTTTGAGGCAGACTGCCTTTAAGCTATTGAGCTATAAATCTGGCCTTAGGCTATTTGGCACCATTTTCATCATTTCAGAAGTAACATCTCTTCATGACAACTCTAAATGCTTTTTCAGATCTTTCCAAAAGGTGATGAATGATAACAAGGATAACATAAATTCTCTCTTGTCTTCTTGCTTCCACTATGTTGGATCAATGATAGTTGAAATAGAGAAATTTAAAAGGTCTCTGGGACTTTTTGTTTTACATGTGGTAGAGGAGAGAGAGTCCTAGGTCATTTGGAGTTAGTTTTCAGGATCAAGATGAGAAAAGAAAGAAGTGCGAGTATTCTTCAAAAAATAAAGTAAAAAGGCAAAGGTTGACAGAAGTTGTAAGAAAATAAAAGATCTGTCATGTGGTAGAGGAGAGAGAGTCCTAGGTCATTTGGAGTTAGTTTTCAGGATCAAGATGAGATAAAGAAAGAAGTGCGAGTATTCTTCAAAAAATAAAGTAAAAAGGCAAAGGTTGACAGAAGTTGTAAGAAAATAAAAGATCTGTTGGAGAAGTTTGGAAGATTGCAGAAGAAGCATTCCTCTTAAGCCATCTCATTCTAGGAAAAGAGATTGGGTCTCTCAGTCTGACAACTTCCTAGTAAAACCACAGGAGCTGAACTCTTTGCAGGAAGGCATAATGACAGAAAGCCCAGACTCAGGATCCAGACTCTTAAATTTAAATTCCAATTCCAAAATTTATTGGGTATGATCTTGACAAGTTACTTAATTTCTTCCTGCCTCCATCTCAAAGCCATTAAAAATCAGATTCTAATAGTACCTGCTTCATAGGTGTTGTTTTGGACATATAATGTGTCAATGTAAGTAAAACACTTAAAGCAGAACCTGGTGTGTAATGACACTCAGTAAGTGTTAGTGATCAGTACTTTTAATGCACTTGCCACGTAACACAAATCCTGCTCTCACTTTGGGATATCCAAAAATATATTGTGGAGTCAAGTTCTTCTATAAGCCACCAATTCCTTTTTGCAATTTTTTTATTCTTCTTGTTTTTTGTAAATGTTAAATTTACATTATTTATCAGTGGTAATTGATGCTAGTTCTACTTGATATTTTTTGAAATAAAAATACTCTATATGGTTTAGGTTTTTCGTTCTAACTAAAAGAAATAGTATAGAAAGTCAATAATTAATTATTAAGCAACATAGTAAAATGGTTAAGAAAGGGTATGCAATATTTCAATGTAGTAATTTTAGACTAACATAGCTTATAGGTGTTTTCCAAAGTATATAATGTCTACTTATGATTTATTAATTTTCTGATTTTTTTGAAAACTAACACATGACAATAAAAATTTACTAGAATGAAATTTTCATCTATAGAAAATATCACTTATGATGGTCTAATGATTTGTTTCTTAACTCCAAATTTACAAAAGTTTACTATTATCAAAAAGATAATTTCAAAGAGAAAATTTATGAGCACGTAAACATATATGTTCATTGAATATTAAACCTTAAAATACCATGTTGCCTCTAATAAATTAAATCCTGTACAGATAAAATGTTTTCATGTCTTAGTAACTTTTTAAAACATATTCAGTTTTGTGCCTATGAACCATATTTTTCCGAGATAGATTAATTTTCCCTCAAGTACAAAATTTTTCTCCTTTAAAGAGAGACAAATGAGTGCTTTTAAACTGCACTGATTGCTCTCCTAAAATTGTTCATATCATTGAAACCTATTTTTATGAAATATGTTCTCACATAAAAGTTCAGTATAACAGATTACTAATAGCAATATACTATACACACTTATTTTTTCCCTTAAACTGGATATGGAGCATTTATAAACAGATAATATAAATTAGAGGGTGTGTTTCATTAGCGTAATGCGATGTACCTTGCATTTTGAGGGTACATCATTAATACTTTGAATTACATAGAATTCTAAAAATATGTAATTAAATGTACTTTCATTTAAACATTGATTTTTATAGAACATTTAATCAACTACAATATGCAATATACTGTCATTTTTGGAAAGCTACATGTTAGGTCATCACAAAGAGCAAATAGTTCAAAAATTTTAATTGGATTTAGGTTAAAAAAAAAAAGGCATGGTTTATGCAGTAGGTGTCCATGCCTACTTACAGGGAAATAAATTACAGTTAGTGTTGTTTTGGAAGCAGGGGTAGTCTCTGCTAGGTAGTAGGTAAAATATGTTCTTGACACATATTTCATTAAATTCATATTGTATTCTTAATTTCAGGATACAATAGGAAACTAACCTTACCTGAAGAAATGTCTAGAATTAGCAGTGTCTGATTTTTCTAAGAAGAGGATTCCTCATAACTATACTTGTCTTAATTGAAAAAATGTTCCCTTTGGATGAAATTAAGATGGCAACACATAAAGTGTCTTTCTCATCACCCTCAAGACAAGGAGTAACTTAAAAAAGAGGTTTATTGAGAGTACAGCACTTGGTGTGTTATCCATTCATCTTGTTCAAATCAAATATTTCAAAGCAGAATAGCTTGCTAGGAAATATCTTTATCCAAAAAATGTTAACAACTCATCTAGGCAACAGATGTCCAGCTATATTTAATGACTTGTTTGGGAAAGTCATAAGTTTTGAAATATTGAATCATTTTGTAAGGACTGGTGACATCTAAACTACTAAAATCTATTTTTTGTTTTATAAGTATTTTTGTCTTTGTATATTTAAGTGAAAATGAAAAGTACCTAAAATAACATTTCCTTTATAAATTAAGGTTTGTTTTTCTCCGTTTCTATTTTTTTGTCCTGTTTTCTATTAAGGTGTGTTTGTCTGAATGTTATCATGCATATCATTTTGCAAAAATGCATTAAGTGAACTGTCCTGTCTCTAAGAATTTCAAATAATAAAACATTGTTTATAGCAGAATCTGCATAAAAGCTTCTAGTCATTATGTCTAATGTCTGAGTAAATTAATGCTGTGATACAGTTAGATATGTATGTATCCCCTGCCTGTGGAACTATGAGAAGTTTTTTTTTGTTTTTTTGTTTGTTTGTTTTTTAGAAAGTGCAATTGGTTCTGGACCTCGCAGTTGTCTGTTAAAACACTGAGAATATTTTAAACAATGGCATTTACTTACATCCTTGCATGTTTGCAGTAAATATATGTAGGATTTTTGTTGTGCTTTAAGATAAATTTTTCACAAGTTATTCCAGTTCTAATCCCGATTTTCCTTTCAGCTGTTGCTTTGTATTCTTGATGATAATGAAAATAAAATATTCAGATAGCCACAGGTATATTAGGGACTAAGTGAGGGGTAAAGATATGCTTTTTTCCCTTCAGGGCCTGAAAAGAATGGAAGGTTAAATACTCCCCCGACCCTGAATTGGGATAATCAAGCCTCTTATGCCCTTAAATGCATGCATTGATGTGCATATAAATATAGTTAAATTTATAAACAGAATAGAGAATTTTATTCTCAAGTACTGTGTCTCAGTGGAAGAGATATCAAACAATACTTGCTAGCGACCTCCTAAATCTAAATATTCATAACAAAAACTAAGTATTATTTGCAGTTGGCTGGTACAGGAACCCTAACCCTGAACCTTGGTGTAATAACAACATGCTCTAACCAACTGAGTTAACTGCACAGACTATAGACAAAATATTCTAAGATTATATTTTAGTGAAAGCAGACAGATAATAAATAATATGTACAGTTAGTGTTGTTTTGGAGGCAGGGGTTAGTCTCTGCTATGTCACAAAAGCAAAATATGTTCTTGACACAAATTTTATTCAATTAATATTGTATCCTTATTTTCAGGATACAATAGAAAACTAATGTTATTTCAAGAAATGTACAGAATTAGCTGTGTCTGATTTTAGAAGGCTACAAGAAGCAGAGGATTCCTTACAACTATGCTTGTCCTAAAAGTAAAATGTTCCCTTTGGATGAAATTAAGATGGGATATTTTGGGGGGCCACACCTGGAAGTACACACATCACTTCTCCTCATGCACTTATATTTCATTGGTGAGAAGTCAGTCACAAAGCCACACCTGATTGCAAAGAATTTGAGAAGCATAGAGCTTGGAGGCTAATTTTTGGTAATAACAATTATGAGTTGTTGTGTGGGGAAGTATAACTTATTGGTGAATAGCTAACTATGTCTGCCAGCAAACCTAAGTCCCAAGGTAAGTCTGATTGTCATTTGTCATGGTATTGGGCTGGATCTTTATTAGCAATGTGTTAAATGGCCATAGTTTGGGAAAGGAGATGCTTATAAATCAGGCAGAGCAATAGTTTGGATAGTTTTGTGTCTCTAAATCTTTTACCAAATTTCCCTAATAATACATTTTCTCAGAGCTATCTGATCTCTGTGTTCTCCAAAGTTCTTCCAAGAGGGACTGCACAATCTGCTGAGCATATGAAGCATGATGTCACATAAACATTTGTAATAGTACTTAAAAAGCAGTTCAGATATCTTAAGTTAATTATAAATTATACCTGCAGTGTTTATTTCTACCTATCACTTTCACCCCACCCTCCTACACTGACAGCCTGTTTCTGGTCAGATACAACTACCCTACTGCAGCATAAAACAGAGTTGAGGGAGGGTAACATTTTTTGTCTGAACTTGATAATCTTGTTTTTCAAATGAAATACTGCTGTGAGGGCTATAGAGGGATGTGTGATACATTTTGGAGAACACTGCTTCCAATGTAAGAATATATAAACATTTTTGCTCCATTTACTTTCTTATGAGTATATGTACATTTAAATATTGAGGAGTTATTATGTGAATTTTTGTTCTATAAAATAATTTCAAAGTTTCCCAATGGCCTAAAATCTAATATTCAGTAATTGTAATATAAGGCAAGAAATTTTAATGCTGTAGTATATATACAAGTTTTTTTGTACAAATAAAAAAAAAAAAAGATGTCTTTCTCTTTTTGTCCTTGGAGGGTTTTTTTGTTTTCTTTTTTTATAAATGCAAAACCAGAAATTCTAAACATAGGAAATAAGCAGTACGAAAATCAAAAATCCAGATGTATAGGCCACAGTGTACACTTGGAAATAAACAAACAGCCTACATACATTGAAAGAATCTAGAATATATATATGTATATATACACAAACACATACACACACACATATATGCATATGTATAGTAAAAATAAAATAGATAAATATTGAAAGAAACAGACGGGACCCAAGTTGAAAGAAACAGACGGGACCCATATGTATAGTAAAAATAAAATAGATAAATATTGAAAGAAACAGACGGGACCCAAGCTGATGGTTCACCAGAGAAGTTCCGCTTTATTCGGGGGAGAAGCATACATTTATATAGAACCGGGTTCTGGGAGAGGGTGGTTAGTACACGGGGCAGTAGTTGATTGGCTGGGGATGGGTAATGATTTCTGATAGGCTGCACCTTGGCACTGGCGAGATTGTTAGGACCCGGAAATGAAAAGTGCCATGTTTTAGGGAGTGCCTCCTTTGGGGTCTTCTATGGGGTCTTACATTCCTCCCTTTTTCCTCTATTGGGGATAAGGTCATTGAGGTCTCCGAACTACTTCCTGCTGGAGGGGGGTGTCATGGGAGGAGGAAACAGGGAGGAGAAAGAAACCCCCATTATACCCCAAAGGAGAGTGGTGAACCGGGTGATTTCAAGGGGAGAGAAATCCATGAAAGTTCCTTGGAGCCATAGGTCAGCCATCTGCTGTGTCCAATGGGCGTAAGAGGTTGTGGGGAAGATCATCCATGCATCTGCAGCTAGAGTGATCAGGAACAAGTGCCACTGGTGACTTAGATCCATTTTGGCAAGATGTCAGGCATTCTATTGAGGAGCAGGAAGGGTCTTCCATGGCCAGCAGCTGGTAATTTCTAAGTAAAGGCTGGTTAAAAGCTTGGTTAGAAATTTTACTTATTTGAATAATGCAGGGTAGATAATAGTCCTACGACAGGCCATATCCAGGTTAGGAGAGGATTGTGGAAAAAGGAAGAAAAGGGGTTAGAGTTGGACATGGCCCAGAGGCTAGAGGCCAGATCAGTGAGTTTGATTACGTTAGTTTCGACTAAGCCTGGTTCATTGAATAACAACATTCTTCCCTGAGGAAGATGCATGTGCCTCCCTTCTCTGCGGTAAGAAGGTCTAAAGCTCAGCGGCTTTGGAGAGTTATCTTGGCTAGGGAGGTGACCTGGTTTTGCAGGGATGAAATGGACTCAGCGGTGGAGGTCAAGGCTTGTTCAAGTTTAGTATTGATATCTTTAACTGCCCATAAAGTATGCCCTAGGGCCCTTCCCAACAATCCAAATCTGTGAGGTTCGTCGGTGGGCCTTGAGGGCAGGGCTTTAACCTGGAAATGTTGATCCATGGAGTTACTTGGTTGTTTGGTAGGGAAAGCTTGGCAGCTGTGGGAGTGCAAAGAATGACGGGGTAAGGGCCCTCCCACTTAGGAATTAAAGGACTTTGTGGCTCTGGGGAAATGTAGAATACTAAATCCCCAGGGTATACTGTGGAGGTGTTTTGGGAGGAGATAGGATTAGGCAATAGCTAATCCTGGTGTTTCCAGAGTTCAGCTCGAAGATGGGAAAGTAGCGGGATAGCTAGGTTGGAGGGTATGGTTTAGGGATGATTCCTGGAGGTAAAGGGGACCTCCCATACATAATTTAAAAGGCAGGTCCAGTCAAGGTGAAGTTCCAGAGATAGTTTAGTAAGGATGTCTTTTAGA
>NW_007736301.1:28364-28878 GCF_000696425.1 Galeopterus variegatus | reverse complement strand
GGCCTCTATCCACCCGGAAAAGGTATCTACCGTTACTAGGAGATATTGCTGACGTTTAACAGGAGGCATGTGGGTGAAATTGATCTGCCAGTCTGCTGCAGGGATACTACCCGTAGCTTGGTGTGAGGGATATGGTTTGGGTTTTAAGGGAGCGTTAGGGTTGGTACGTTGGCAGATGGAACAATTGAGAGAGATTTTTTGTAGAAGAGCTTTGTCTGCTGAAGTTAAAGGAAAGAAAGTTTGGAGGAAGAGTGTTAAACTTTGGGGATTTGAATGGAATAGATCATGGAGAAGATGGAAAAGAGAAGATTTATCATCTGCTGTCGGAGCGGGGTTGCCTATGGTGTCTGATAGAAGAGGAAGGAGTGAAGCGTTTGGGGTGTCAGAATCTGCAGTGGTGGCCATTCGTTCTGCATCGTCTGCCTTGCAATTGCCTTGGGTTATGGGAGAGTTGTCTTTTTGATGTGCTTTGCAATGGGAGACCCCTAACCGTGTGGGTAGCCAAGAGGCTTCA
>NW_007736301.1:10557-27557 GCF_000696425.1 Galeopterus variegatus | reverse complement strand
TAGGGAGGTTAACAATTGCTTACAGTGGTATGTGATATTTGGGCCTTAGCCTCTGTTTGCCAAAAAGTTGAGAAGTGAGGCTGTGTCTGCTTGTGATTGTTCCCAGTGATAAGTGTTAGTAAGAAAGGGGTTGTAGGAGATGTGGGAGCTATGGAGATGGAACTGAGCGAGGATGTCCCGGCCCAGTAAGGGAACAGGATATTGGGGCATGACCAGAAATGAGTGGGAAAAAGGAGAAGGAACGCCTTCTATATGGCAAGTTAATGGAGGCATTCTGTGGGGGTATATTTGTTTCCCTCCTACCCTGACTATAGGAGAGGTGCTAAGGGTGGTCAGGCCCCGAAACTCCTTCAAGACCAAAAAAGTGGCTCCTGTGTCCAGGAGAAAGGGAACAGATCGGCCATCCACAACAATAGTTACCCAGGGCTCGCTTTTTTGTGATAGTCATGTACGGGAAGGACCCAGGGCCCCGTTGGTATTCTTCAGCCAGTCTCACCAGAGGTGTTTGGGGTTCCCAGATGGTTGGGGCTTGTTAGACCAATCTCCCCTTCGGGTGGTTGGGCAATCAGAACCCCAATGTCCCGTTTTTTGGCACTTACGCACGGTGTGGTGGGCGGTCTGGGAGAAGGACAGGATCGAGACCAATGACCCTCCTGTCCACATTTAAAGCAAACCCCAGGGGGAGCGCTCGGCCTAGTGGAGCATCCAGAAGGCGTTTTAATCATCTGGGCCAGCATTTGAAAGTTCGCCTGATCAGCCCTCTGTTTCCACCATTCCTTCTCCTCTTCTCTATTATGGAAGACCTTGAATGCCACTGATAAAATTTCGGTTTGAGGGGTGGCGGGGCCCTGTTCTAATTTTTTTTTAATTTGGCCTTAATGTCAGGGTAGGATTGGGCCAGGAAGTATGTCATAAGGACATGACGGCCATCTTCTGAGGTGGGGTCTAGATTGGTATATTGTTGAAAGGCTTGAGTTAATCTATTTAAAAATTCAGAGGGTGTCTTGTCCTTTTTTTGAACTATATCTTGGATCTTTTGAAAATTGACCACTTTATGGGTGGCCTTTTTGAGGCCAGCCATGAGGCAGGAGGCAAAGAGAGCTCGGGCCTGAATTCCCTGAGTTGTGTTGTAGTCCCAGTGTGGATCCTGTTCTGGAACTGCCTGGGGGCCTAGTGGGAAGGTGGGGTCTGTGCAGTGGGTTTCATCTGCATGGGCCTGGGCTGCGTCCCAGATGCGGCGGTGCTCCTCAGGAAGGAGAGTGTTGGCTAGGAGCATGTAAATGTTGTGGTGAGTGAGACTGTAGGCCTGAAGTACCCATTGGAGTTCCCTAATGTAAGTGGATGGGTCGGTGGTGAAAGAGCCTACCCTTTTTTCTAATTGAGTAAGGTCAGCTAGTGAAAAGGGAATGTGGACCCGAACAACCCCCTCGGTGCCAGCCACCTCATGAAGGGGGGCTATGGTAGGAGGGGCGGGGGGTCCCTGAGAACGTGTGACAGGGGGGCTAAAGGAGGCAGCAGAGGGAGGATCAGGAAGTAGAGGGGCAGTTGGATTAAGGGGGGCAGGCTGTGAAGGTTCAGGAGATGTGGAGGCAAGTAGGGGAGGGGCTGTTGGGGGAGGAGATCTGTAAGGAGGGGGTTCATCTGCAGGGTCAAAGGGATTGGAATCAGGGGGTGAGGGAGAGAGGGGTTTTGAGCCTAAAAGGACCTGAGAGGGAGAACAAGTGAGACAGAGAGAAGGGTTCTGGGCAAGGAGGCAAAAAGCCTTGACATAGGGAATCTCTTTCCATTTTTTCAGGTGCTGGCAGTAATTGAAAAGATCCCAGAGAGTGTCAGGATTGGGTGTGCCCTCATGGGGCCACTTGTTTTGGTTGTCTAAGGGATAATAAGGCCAATCCTGTGTGCAAAATTTGGTGAGGAGCTTGGGTTTAATGTCTGGTTTGAGGGATAAAGTGGTGAGGTTATTTAGGAGACATTGTAGTGGGGAATCTCCCCGAAGTGAGGAGGAAGAAGTTCCCATTCTGGAAGAGAGTTTTCGGAGGAGAGGAACCAGAGAAAGAGAAGTAGGCTGGAGGAAGAGAGAGTGAGAGAGAGAGAGAGAGAGAGAGAGAGGGGAATGGGAGCTTAACCTCCAGTCCTCCCCAAAGTGAGGAGGAAGAAGTTCCCATTCCGGAAGAGGAGGCAGGAAGAAGGGAGAGCGGAAGAGAAAGAAAGTAGGATGGGAACTTAACCCCCAGGTGAAGGGGGCAAGACTAGAATCTAGTTTTAGCTCCGGTTTGTAAGTCTCCTGGCATATTGTGGAGAAAGCTTTAGGCAGGGTGTGTTCTCCTTTTCCTAGGGGCGCTGGGACCATTTCAGACGGCTGCCTGAACGGAGGTGGGACTTGACCCTAGTAACGGAGAGCACCTAGGAATCCACCATGGTCATGAAGACCGTGGTGGGGTGCAGTTTCCAACCTTAGTCAGGCGTCAGGGGCTACCGGACAGTCACGGCTAGAAACCTTGCAGTAGCCTGAGAGAGGCCAGTGCTCTCCTAGTGGAGGGGGGCTTATGTACAGATGAGCCAGTGGTGAGTGAAAGGGAGCCAGCGCAGGAGAAAATGGACGAGGGCGGACCGTCAGTCCTGGGAGACAGAGAGGAGTCCAAGGAAGGAGTTCCCTGAAGTAAGAGAGGGGCAACTCCTCCCGGGTTTTGGCACCAATGAAGGAAACAGACGGGACCCGAGCTGATGGTTCACCAGAGAAGTTCCGCTTTATTTGGGGGAGAAGCATACATTTATATAGAACCGGGTTCCGGGAGAGGGTGGTTAGTACATGGGGCGGTAGTTGATTGGCCGGGGACAGGTAATGATTTCTGATAGGCTGCACCTTGGCACCGGCGAGATTGTCAGGACCCGGAGGAGAAAAGTGCCATGTTTTAGGGAGTGCCTCCTTTGGGGTCTTCTATGGGGCTTTACAGATATGGATACTGATATACATAGAGGTAAATGTAGATTTAGATCTGATGGATAGATATTCAAGTACCAAACAAATAAATAAATTAGAAATTCAAAACTCAATATGTTGGGTGCATATAGCCTTTATCCAAGTTGATATTTAGAAAAATAAAACTGACTGCCTTTTAAGGGTGGCTTACAGGAGATCAGTTTGGTGACATAGAAATTTTCTCTATTATGAATATATTTTTTAAAAGTTATTGTGAGCATGAAGAAGAAATAAGTAGCCTTCCCTGAATGATTTAGTGGAAGAGATAAGCATTTAAATTATAAATGTGGTCCAATCAGTCTGCAAAATATCAGTGGTGTGAAAACAGCAGAATGAGCAGGGGATTTGGAGTTAGAAAGAAAGGGGGTGGTTTTTAATTGTGCTTTCCTGACTGGTTGTATACAAATGGTCAACTTGCATTGAGCTTTGAGCTCAATTTTTTCACTGACCATATTAGTTTCCTGTGGCTGCCTTAACAAATTACTTCAAACTTTTTAGGTTAAACAACAGAAATTGTTACTCTTACAGTTTTAGCAGCCATGCACCCTAAATCAAGGTATCAGGAGGGCTGTGATCTCTTCAAAGGGTCTTTCGGAGAGCACTTCCTTATCTCTTCCAGCTTCTGGTGGTTCCAGGCATTCCCTGGTTTGAGGCCACATAACCCTAATCTGTGCCTTCATCTGCATATGTCCTTGCCTTCTTCATCAGTGTATTTTCTTCTTGTCTCTTACTATTATAAGGAAACTTATTATTGGATTTAAGGCCCCTTGATAATCCAGTATTATCTGGTCTCTGAATCTTTAACTTGATAATATCTACAGACTGTTTTTCCAAATTAGTTCACATTCACAGTTTTCAGGAACTTAGGACATACCTTTGGGTGGGGCTTCATTTAACACACTACACTGACATATTGAGAATGATAATACCTATGTAGAGGACACAATGCTTTTCTGCCTAGTATTTCTGTTTGTATCCATACCTCTTTTATTTTGAACTTTTGTATTTTCTGTAGGCCTTTTCTCAACCATTTCTGCTTCAGCTGGAGATAGGGCAAACATCAGTCTGCTCAGAATCTTCCTTGGACACTTGTGGGAAACTGACACTTTCTTTTTAAGGAAATGGCTAGCCTTAAGGACAATAAAATCCTAAAGTTACTAGTTATCATTGTTTCCACCACTTGATTAAAGCCTGACTCAAGATAAGGCCAGGAAAAGAAGAAGAAGAAGAAGAAGAAGAAGAAAAAAAAAAAAAAAAGAGTAAAACTCAACTGAGGAAAATTTAAAGGAACGCATTTTCCCCAAAACATCATTGTACCCCTCTGGACTCACTTCCGTCTCTATCCATTATTCTTTTGAATTTGTCAGGTACACAAGCAAATAGATCCCTGCCTCAGATAGTATTATTGGAACTTGAATTCTTATCACTTAATACACAAAAAACTTTGTAAATTATCAAAAGGTTTGCAACATACATAAAAGAAATAACATGGTGCTTAAATATTGTCTGTCTTCCCTTTATAAAGTGTGTCCATTTCCACATCATACATTTTAGTTTTCTAACATTTTACACCAGAGTAAAAAGGAGAGGAAATTTCCATAATAAATGTTACTAATCTAATTAAATGATTTATTGATTTGAACTACATTTTTTTCTGGAGAATTTTCCTACTGCTTTTGTTTAGAGTCATAGATCCCAAACTCTGACCATAAATAGCAATTGTATTTGAAAGTGTCCAATAGAGACCCAATGAAAGTGAACTTTTTTGGGTGACATGGGAGTAGGAGCCTACCAGCACATCTATTTGTTCTTTTCATTAACCACCTGCCTGTAAAAACCACTAGTATTCCTCACAGAATCCCTTAATGCACTTCACACAAATTATTTTGTACTTGATCAAGCAATAGCAAATAATTGTGTACATGTGCTTCTTTTATACACAGCAAACTATATATAGAAAGCAGGAAAGTTCATTACTTAAACAAATACTTTTGAAACACTAGTATCATGCTGGGATATATCAAACAAGCTCCATCTTTCTATCCTAATTCTGTCCAAATAGGAAATAGTTATAGAACCCTAGTCTACATGTTGGTCATCCAAACATTTGTATGTTCACATGAAAATTTATTTCAAAATATATTTCACTTACAAATGCTTTTTATGTTTTTTTTAATGTGAAGAGTCAGTAAGGGTCTATTTATAAAAAGGCATAACCATGTATACAATCTCCTGCATAGCAAAATTATGACTATGCATTATATTTGCACACTTTTCATGAAAACCTTTAATCTAAAATGTAGTCATCTCTACCTAGTAGTCTAACAAATATTTATCTACAAAAACTTGCCAATGCATTACCCAAAATTAAAATTTTATTAATCTCTAATACATAAACTATATGCAAATACTAATATATGAGTCTCAAGTAGCCTTTGATCTAATAGTAAAGGCCCTAGCAAATAATAGATTTAGTAAAAAAACTATCTTAACTATAATTTTTAAACAAACATAACTTTTATGAGTCTTGGTGCTTGCCACTGAAACAAGGTAATCAAGCATTCCAGATGTGAATGTTACTGTGCAGAGAAGATAAACTTACTTAGTGCCATTTAGTGTTGTCTTTTGAGCACTTCATATTTAAAAATTCTTAATTATTTATAATCAAAGTAAGTCATAACTAAGGAATAACCAAGTCATAACTAAAGAATAAGAATTTTAACATTTTATACTGTCTTTTCTTGGTTCAGTTACACTTTATGTGCAGCCTGTAATTAAAACGTAGCTGGCTGGTGCATAAATGTATATATGCATGTGTGCGCTTGTGTGTGTATATATCTCCATGACATAAACATAAAATATAATTCTACACCAACTTATGAAGGATTCTGCCTAGATAATTGCCAAGCTAACTCTACGTAGAATTAGACTGATTCGCTATGACCACTAGGGAAAATGATGAGTTCTGTTGTTTTTTGTGCACTAAGATTAATAATTAAAATATAGAATCGTGATTTTTTAAATGTCATTAGCTTACTCTGAAAAAAAATCACCCAGGAAATACTTTTAAAATAAATACACTTTGTTTTTTAGAGTAGTTTTAGGTTTAGAGAAAAAATAAATGGACGGAGAATACAGAGAGTTCATTCACTTTGCCCACCCCTCGCCCCCCATTTTTATTCCTTTTTTAAAAATTTTATTTTTAATTGACAAATAGCATTCATATATATTGCATATTTATTGGGAACAATGTTATGTGTTGATATTCCACACACTGTGGAATGGTTAACTCAAATTAATTGACAAATTCATCAACTCATATACTTATCACTATTTTTGTCATGATAACATTCAAAATCTACTCTTTCAAAAGTTTTAATAGAGCAATCTTGCACAAAAAGAACAAAGGTAGAGGCACCAACCTGCCTGACTTCAAAATCTATTACAAAGCTATAGTTATCCAAACAGCATGGCACTGGCATAAAAACTGACACATTGACCAATGGAACAGGATAGAGTATGCAGAAATGAACCCACGCATTTATGGTCAATTGATTTTTCACTAAGGTGTCAAGAACAGTGGAGGGAGGATAGTCTCTTTAATAAAAAGTTTTGGAAAAACTGAATATTCACATGCAGACAAGTAAATTGGACCCTTATCCCATACATATATAAAAGTCAACTCAAAAAGGATTAAAGACTTAAATGTAAGATGTGAAACTGTACTACTACTAGTAGAAATCATAGAGGAAATGCTCTACAACATTGGTCAGGCCAAAGATTTCTTGGATATGACACCAAAACCACAAACAAAAAAAACAAAAATAAACAAATGGGATTGCATCTCCCATTTTTAATAGCTTTCAATAGTGTACTATATTTGTTGAAATTGTTGAACCAATAGTAATACATTATTATTAACAAAAGTCTGTGGTTCACATTAGTTAAAACTGTATGTTTTATATTTTATGGATTTTGACAAATATGTCATTACAAGTACTTGCCAATATAAAGCACATAGAAAACAGTTTCACTGCCCAAAAAATCCTTTGTTCTCTACCTATTCATCCCTTATTTCTCCTCTGAGAATATTTATAACCACTTACCTTTTTACTAACCTTCATAATTTGCCTCTTTCAAAATGTTATATAGTAGGAATCATATAGTACCTGTGTGCAGCCTTTTCTGATAGGCATTTTTTACTTTACAATATGCACTTAAAAGTCCTTCATTACTTTTTGTTCCTTAATAGCTTATTTCTTTATATTTCTCAATAATATTCCAATGTATGTGTTATCACAGTTTGTTTACCCATTCATGTATTAAAGGACATCTTAGTTGTTTTCAAGTTTAGAAATTACAAATAAAGCTGCTAATAAACATTCACGGGCAGGTTTTTGTGTGAATGTAAGTGTTCAACTCATTTGGATAAACCGCAAGAAATGTGATTACTGGGTCTTATGGTAAAAGTATGTTAAGTTTTATAAGGAACTACTAAACTGTCGTCTAATGGGTCTATAATATTTTGCATTTCCACCAGCAATTAATAAGTGTTTCTGTTGCTTCACATCCTTGCCAGCAGTTGGTGCAAGGAATTACTTTTATTCTGTTTAAACATAAAATATATATTAAACATTGTTTGCTATAAAATGGTTACAGTAAATGAGATGCCAATTTAAATAAAGGAATAAAAGTTTAAAAAACCCTAGAAATTTGAAGTGGGCCTAACTACCTCTCTTTAAGTTCTTTCATTTATAAAAATTTGAAGCTATTAAATTAATGGTTTTATTTTTTAACTCAAATTGCTCTTCTTGTATTTGACATTAAAAGAAAATGTTTACATACCTTGAATGAAATGCATTCCATATATATTGTCTGTTGTTTATGTGATGCTATTAAAACCGAAACAAATATTTCATTCATTTACTTACTGAGTAGCTACAGTTTCAATACAACATTCTATTCAATGAGAATATAGTAGTGAACAAGAAAGATCTGGCCACACTGTGCACATAGTGTAGGAAAAAAAAAAAAACAGACATATTAATATAAAACATAAGGCCAAGTAAGGTGTATGGAGGTGCCATTTTGAAAGGATTGTTTGGAAAGGATTTCTTAATAAGGTAATATTCCAGTAGAAACCTAAATAAAATTAAGAAATGCATATGAGGATAGCTGAATGGGGATAATTTCAGGCATAATGAACAAGTTCAAAGGCCTCACAAAGGATATTGTTCAGTCCATTTTCTGGACTTATAGTTGACTGGTGAAGATGGGGCGAAGATTTAATTTGAAAATAGAGACAAAGAAGACTAGTAAGAGAGACCGGTCTGTAGCTGTCAGAATAGATTGTGGGAGACCAGTCAGGAAGTAACTGCTATAGTCCAGGCAAGAGATGAAAACCATTTGAACTAGAGTATAGTATAAGTTGGCGAAATGTTCATAAATTTTGAAGGTAAAGTGTCCATAATTTTCTTCATCAATTGGTTATGGGGTATGGGGGAAAGAGGAATGTCAAGGATGACTCCAAGTATTTCATCCTGTGCTAATGGCTATACAGTGTACTTTGCTGAAGATAGTAACTGCCAGAGAGGCCAATGACTTTCTATGAAAACCAGGAATTTGGACAGATTAAGTCTGAGATGCCTTTCAGACATCCATGTTGAAATGTCTAACAAATACTTGGACATATTATTGAGAAATTCTGGGGGGACATTTCGGAAGCTATCTGAATGATATCACCAGAGCTATACTACTCTATACACTAGCGTATGTGGCTAAAATATTTGAATTTAAATTTTAAAAAATTAAATAGAAAGTTAAAATTCAGTTCCTCAGTCAGACTACTCACATTTCAAAGGTTTAAGTCACAGGTAGCAACTGCCTATCATATTGGACAGTGAAGGACATTTCCATAACCACTGTTTGAGTTCTGTATAACAGGACGATATAGTAAAAATCAAAAAAAAAAAAAAAATGATATGTGATTTTTTTTTCCTTTTATACCTGCATTTGACACCCAGTTAAAATGGAAAACTTTAAGATTAAAAAGATATGGACACTTAGCATATTCCATCCACAGGCAAATTTAGTTTTATGAATGAACTGACAAAGAAACATAAACATTGGTCTCCACAACCCACCCCCAATGGACATAAATAAAGCTCAGTTTCATAAAACAGCTTGTCAGTTGTTGATATTTTTTTAGTAATTTTTGTGAAAGAAAAAGAAAACTTTGCGTGTGTGTGTTTGTGTGCGTATGCGCTAGAAAAAAGTCATAGTTTTCAAGATATCCCATCTAGCTTCAAACCCTAGTTTTGCTTTTTTCCAGCTGTGCATACTTAGGCAAATTTTTTAAACTCCATGTATGTTTTATTTTCCTCATGGGTAAAATGAGAATAATAATGCCTTCCGCAAAGTGTTATTATGAGGAATAAAAAAGATGATTATGGCTATAAAGTACTTAGCATAGTATCTGACACACAGTAAGCACAAAATAAATATTTGCTTAAAAATATCATCAGTATAATAACACTGTACAACTATATAAGACAAATTGTTATTACACATATGTTGGAAACAGCATAGCTTTATTACATTTTAAGAGAAAGGAGATATTACACATAAATTTACCAGAGTTTGTGCATAACTATTGTCTGTAGCATTAATAAAAATGTTCAATTATTAGAAGTATTAGATAAGCATAGATGGAATTAATAAAACATGAATTTTTATGAGCTCCTGGAATGATGAATTTTAAAGCTATGTATTTTGTGTGCTCAAATCCATATTAAAATTTTTCTCTATCTTTAAAATGTTAATACCAGTTTTCATGATCAGTATGCTTCAGGATATTTTGACCTCTCATCAATTTCAAAAATCTATTAGCAGCACAAGAAGTTGCAGCCAAGGAATAGTACTGAAAGACAGAAATAAGTAAATAGTAGAGAATTAACTATTTGAATCCCTAATTATTTCTGAATTGAGCTCCATACTTGTCCTCCCCAGTTACATAAGTAAATAAATATCCTACAGAAAGTTGAAATTTCTTCACTGGCAATTAGTGGAAACCTAAATAATGCAGGATTTATCCTTGTTTTGAGTGTTTATGCCATCTGAATCTTTATCTAGTTTATGAATGATTTTTACTTTAAAAAAAAAATATTGCAGCAATTTAGGTGGAAGACTGATGAATTTTAGGAATCGGTGATAAAATTTTCAGTTAATGAGCTCAAGGTTCTAAAATGAGAAGCTTTTTCACAATATCCACGATATGGAAACAACCTAAGTGTCTGTCGATGGACAAATGAATAAAGAAACTGAGGGGCGCGCGCGCGTGTGTGTGTGTGTGTGTGTGTGTGTGTGTGTAATGAAGTATTATTCAACCTTAAAAAAAGACGATCCTGCCATTTCCACAACATGGGTGAACCAGAAGGACATTATGCTAAGTGAAATAAGCTAGACACAAAAAGAAAAATATTGCATGATCTTATTTATCGATGGAATCTAAAAAAGTTGAATATACAGAGATGGAGAACAAAATAGTGGCTATCAGGGGAGGGAGTGATGAGGAAGAACATGGAAAATTGTTGGCCAGAGGATACAAAGTAGCAGATATTTAGGATGAGTAGGTTTATAGATCTAATGTACAACATGAGGACCATAGGTAAAATTGCACTGTATTTGGGATTTCTGGTAAAATAGTAGATTTCAGCTTCCCTTGGCACAAAAACAAAAATAGTGGATAGTGAGATGATAGATTTGCTAATTTGCTTCACAATAGCAACCATTCTACTATCTATATGTATTCCATAGCATCATGTTACAAACTAAATATACATAATAAAATTTGTTTTTAAAAAAGAGAATAAAAATCTTAGGGAAATATGTGCATAATCCCTTTTTGTATTATTAGAGAAGCTGATATAAATTCAACTACTTAATAGTTGTCTAAGATGGATATCCTTCCCTCTAGTTCATAGTCATAAAATCCTATTTCTATCACCACTAATTTCCCCATTTATCCTACAAGCCCACCACGATCTTAAACATTTACATATTTATGGTATTATAGAAGATAAGCTAAATTATTATAATTTATAATGCTTCCAATGTATTACTCATATCCCCTGTACTATAGTAACAAACTTATTTTATCTTTGGACCTAGGAATTTAATAATAGTGTGCCTATTTTATATTATTATGAATTGAATGAATTTATATATAATTAAAAGTGAGATAGTTTGAATAAAAATGGCAAAATAGAAGAGTAATAGGAAAAGTGTTGCATTAGTAGGAACAGGCTAGGTTATAGATCCACATATTTGCAGCCTATTCTGACAAAATTTGTTATTTTCTCAAGCTACATACTTGATGCAGATTAGTGTAGATTATTCTATGCAATCATGTAGAACCCTGCGAATTAATTATTTCCAAACAGAATATGAGTTGTTGAGGAAAGAGAATTTAATCTAATATATCATTCTATTCCCAATGCATACCAGGTATCTGTTCCATGTTACACATTCAATAGTTTCTGTAGATTAACTTAGATGAAATATAATAATAGAAATAGAATTTAAAATGTAAAAATCACACTGGAATGGGAAAGAGCAAAGAGAGCTGCATATTCTATTAAGGCTTAAAATCACTAACAAATTTAAGGTTTGAACACTTACATGCAAAAATCTTCCTGACTGATTATGAAGATTTGAAAGTATTTGAAATTATAAAGGAAATGTTAACCTAAGAATTAAATTCTAAAAGAAATGAAAATATAAAATGTTCTTAAACAAGTAATGGCACATACATATATGCAGATAGGAGCTCAAAGAAAAATAAAATATGAAGACATTCAGAATGTATAAAATAACAACTCTGGGGAAAGATTTTTGTATCTTGAATTCTAGTAGAACAAGTATTCTTGAAATGTATAATGCATATATTAAATTGTTACACTAAAATATTGATTGCTAGAAAAAATATCCACTCAACATATATTATCTGTGTGCCTACTATGTGCTTAGCAATAATTACTTCCCTTCATAAAGTTTACTCTCTAGAGGATCTTGGTAAAATAATTAACCATATTATAAAAATAGATATGTGTTCTAATATATATGCGTGTGTGTGTGTGTGTGTGTTTTCATGGTATAATTCTAAATGCATTTTTGTTTATAATTCAATTTTAATAAATCACAGTATTTAATTTGTTGATGTAACTCTTAATAATCAAAGAAGAACTAATTTATCCAGCATTCCTTTTGGATTATAAAACCTTCAAAAATAATAACCTTTTCTTTTTAACTGTAGCATCAGGTACAATGCCAAACAAATATTTCAAACTGTTACTTGATAGAAAAGATTATAGTCCAATGGAAAAAAAAAATCAAGAACAGAAATTGAACTACCAAGCAACTTACTTTACAAATTTGATTATTTTCTTGGTAGAAATTACGTGGAAACACATTCTTGAGCATTTTATATAAAATGGTATATCCAATTAGCAGATCTTTCCTAGTGTTTATAGATTTATTGCACCTGTTTCTCTCTAAGATTATTATAAGTCATAGAATATATAACAGAAGATTATTATAACTCAAAAGAATGTTGTCTTTTGATTTTTAAATTAACATTGTATTTATTATGTTTTTAGGTTAAAAGTAATATAATATTTACTTCAGTGATTGATAACCAAACCGGAATATAATTCAGTTGATATATAAATAAATCCCATATTGCAATATTGCTGTTTAAAGAGCATCAGCTTTCCCAATGTGGCAGGTAGAAAAAACAAAAAAACAAAAAAACTCAGGAATCTGAAAAATGATTCTTGGATGTATAATTTGTGAATAGCAAGAATCCACTACTTTTGCCAATGAGTGCCTCTTTCTTTGTGGCGTGCAGAGACATCCCTTAGGCCTCATCAGTTTACGATATCTGTTCATCATTTAGTTGATTGAAAAATGACAATGAGTCCTGTGTGAATCCACGAATGTTCCTTAAGCTAAAAATTACTCCATAAATGGTATTATCATACAATAATAATAGTTTGCTTTCAACTTCTAATTGGCTGAAATGCAGTTTCGCAAAAGCTTTCAATATCAATCTTCACTGAACAATCCTGTATTAAGCATCCAATACAAGCCTAGTAACATAGAGTTATTTCTCCAGGTTGTGATGTTTCATTACGCAAAAGAGAAATAACATGATTTAATACTTAGAGGAAAATATTTGCATTGTAAGCATCCAATACAAGCCTAGTAACATAGAGTTATTTCTCCAGGTTGTGATGTTTCATTACACAAAAGAGAAATAACATGATTTAATACTTAGAGGAAAATATTTGCATTGCAAGGCTTGGTGTTGGTTATAATGAGAATCATACAAACGGAACAAAAGCTGTAACTTACAAAGCACAGCAATTTAGTGCTGCATTTGAACTATTGACTGCTCTGTTAAAAAGAGGTTCTTTTACTTCCTTTGTGTTTTTTTTTTTAATTTACATATTACAATTATGAACTCCTCTGCAGAACAAATGCAAAGGCAAGGTCAAACAAAGGTGATAAAGGAGACAGATACTTCTGAGAGTATGGCAAAAAGGTCGAATGAATTATTTAGGCTTTTTCCAACTTCCATCAACTGGTTTATCATTTTAAATTTAACAAATAAAACCAATAAGGATTGTTATAAAATTATTTACATTTCCATAGGAAAACAATAATTTTGTTGTTAAAAAATATTTTTTCTTTTAAAAGAGTATGTGATAACAGCTTCTTTATAATACTATTATCAACATTATTATCTTTCATTGAAAGACTTACTAAATTTCAGAATTTTTGATAATACAAGGTCTCTTAGGAACACTAGTGGTCAAGTTGTTGTAGTTTAAAAACTATAGGGCTCTGGAATGCAAAGCTGAGTAAGTAGTAGACATCTGGTGGGAGCTCAGGCATTGGAACAGAAAATTTGCAATATAATGTGCAACATATATAAGTAAATAAAAAGAATTGTGGAATATGAGAGAGTGAGTATTAATTTTTCTTGGAGAGTTAGTGAAGACTTCAGAAAACAGTTTAACTTTAGACTGAGGCCTGAATAACTAAAAATAATTAGCTAGAACTTTTTGTAGCGCTCTTTAAGCACCTGGATTCTGGATTACATCCCCTGCCAAAACCACCCAACAAATATGCTAGTGTAATGGGGGTGAGGGTGGGACTGAGGGAGAAATCATCTAAAATGCACCAGTGAGCTGAAAGAAATAGTTCTCTTACTAAAAGCTGGGTTTAAGAGAGTAGACAGAGAGGTATCAAAAGAGCCAATGAAGACAGCTTTCAGGTTGATGGCATTCTTTTGTTCTGATGAACTTGAACTTTAGATTTTCATTGGTTCCTGGCACCTAAGAACAGAATACAAAATTAAGGGCGTGCCGCAAAAGTAAAGGCTCATAGGAAGCCTTCTCATCTCAAGATGTGTTAATGCTTCACCAAATATAAACCTCTGTATCTTTGTTCAGCCAAGAGACATGAAAGAAAACTGACTTTCTTAAACCTTAATACTGGGCAGAAAAAGGAAAATGAATATGGTTGTGAATGTGCTTCCTCATTAAAAAATACGAATTGAAAAATATTAAACACGTCTTTCTTCTTTTTTCCTGAGGCCGGTTGTGCCTCCTATTTGACTAGAATATAGAAAAACAAATGCCCAGAGAGAGCACAGCTAGCCTGATTCTGGAGACCATCATGAGACCAAAAATTATTGCCAGGTATCTCGAAGCTTAACCATTCTGTCTATTCTAATTACCCAGACATTCAGAGACATGAGAATGAGCCAGAGGTAGTCATTAGATTGTTTCAAGGCGAGGAATTAGTGGTATGTATGGAGTTCTGTTAAGATTTATTTATTTCACAGATATTAACTTTTTTGAGCACATACAATAATAGCTGTAGTCCTGAATGTTGTTGTTGCTTGTCACAGCAACAACACAAGGACTTGATTCACACTAAAATAAATATAAACTGAGACTATTTTATTTTGCAGTTTCAGTAAAATTTTATGAGGTCAGTAGTGCAACAGGCCTATCTCAACTCTCATTGCCTCTAAGGCCAACAACTAGTATGTTTATTAATCATTTTTTTCATTTATTTATTCAGTAATTTACTTTATATTCACATTTTGCTGCACAAAGTATTTTAGAAAAATTTATAGAAATTACAACAATATTATAAGATTTTAGGGATAGAAAAAATATGATTTTAGTTTAATATTGATGAACTGTAAAATTGGGAAAGATATATATTAAGCAATATGGGTTTGTACAATTGTTATTTTTGAACAATAACGTTTACTCTAAGCCTCCCGGTGTTTAATTCTTAAAGACAACTTGCATCTCAAGAACTGTGAGAAAAAATATGTTGATTAAACCTTTTGGTTCAGTGATTTCCTTTGAGTAAAATATTTTTGTAGTTTAAGAGGTGAGGTCTTTGAGCCATTGCCCTCTGCATGCACTTTACTTGGGTGAGCTCATTTCTTCTATATCAAATCAAATCCTCTCCTTCCCCACATTTTGGGCTTGATTATCATTTATCCTACATATTTCTGATAGGATCTTTTGCAAGAATTGACATTTCAACATATCCAAAACTTAATTATTTTCCTGCCTTTTCCCCAATATTTTCTTCCTTTTCTTTACTGTGCTAGTGGCAAGTGCTTTTTGTTAGCAACCGTACTGGAATGATTATTTTCCCTTCCCCTGCCCCATGCCACCACACTAAACCAAGCACTAAGTATGGTTTATTTTACCTTCTAAATGTTTTAAATAAACATACTCTTCTTCATCCCAAGTGTCTCCATTCTTAGCTCATATCATTCCTCTAAAAGCCACTAATGTAATCTATAGAAAATACTCTACACTTTCGTGTCCAAAACTCTCTTAATAGATCACAGCACTTACTGGATAAAGCTACTTAACATGGTACACAAGGTCAACCAAGCCTGATGCTGGGATAAATCTTCACCCCTAATATTCCCCCACTCCCTTCAAACTAAAAGAAAGTTGTGTTACTCTTGTATTTTCTGAAACATAATAAGATATACTTTTTACATGCATGCCTCTGATTTTGCTTTTCCCTTTGCTTAGAATTCTTTCTCTTCCCTCCCTCTACATCTCCTCCATCTTCACCAAAGGAAAACCCTCTCACCCTCCAGGAATTGATACAGGTAATTCCCTTTCTATGAATCAATTACTACTCTTCCAGGCTAATTGAGCTCCTCTCTACTGTTAAATGTATTTTTATTTTATTGACCTTAACTTTGTAAGTACGTAAATATTTGTCTATCTCACTACTTAGATTGTATTAAGTCATGTTCTTAGATAGTAATTGTCATACATTTTATGTCTTTTTTATATCTTCATTCATCAGCACAATTTTAGAAAACAGAGACATCAAAGGGTTAATATTTTAAATAAATGGACAAGGGGTGATATCCTTGTGTACTTATCCTGTTATTACTAAATTTATATATTTGAATTTGAGTTATTGCTCTGAAATCTGATATAAATTGTAAAATATATTTTGCTCACACATGGTTTTATTTTGCATATACATTTCCAAAAACAGCATCACTTGCTATCACTCATTCTGTTCATTTAACTAATATATAGTAGTCCCACCTTATCTGCAGGGGACACATTCCAAGATACCCAGTGGATGCCGAAAACTGCGGATAGTATCAAACCCAGTTGCTATCAATAGAAACATGCTTTTGTTTATGTCTTGCACCCTCAAATATAATGTCTTTTTCATCTTAATTAAGCACTTACCATGCACTGTAGCTGTAACTTTTGCAGTTTTTGGTGTGAGAGCAAAACTAGAAAAATTTTCTCATGACTCCTGAAACATCTACGATTATTAATCTCAGAGGACAAATGATTATATACCTAAGCAATAGATAGAAACTTGTTTTTAATTTTGTCAATATACAATGTAGTTGATTATTGTGTCCCATCACCGAAACCTC
>NW_007736301.1:7648-8525 GCF_000696425.1 Galeopterus variegatus | reverse complement strand
CCACAGTTTTTGTTTGTCTCTGAAATACACTATTTCTCCCTCATCTGAAGAATAGCCTCACTGGGCATAGTATTCTTGGCTGGCAGTTTTTTTTCTTTTAGTATTTTGAATATGTCATCCCATTCTCTTCTGGCCTGTAAAGTTTTTGTTGAGAAGTGTGCTGTTAGTCTGATGGAGACTCCCTTATAGGTAACTTGATGCTTTTGTTTTTCTGTTTTTAAGATTCTGTCTTTGACTTTGAGTTTGCCAACTTCTCTATAATGTTTCTCAGAGAGAAGCTTTATGGATTGACTCTGTTGGGGGTCTTTGAGTTTCCTGGATCTGAAGGTCTGTGTCTCTCCCTGTACCTGGGAAGTTTTCTGCTATTATTTTCTTGAATATGTTCTCAATGCCTTTTCCTTTTTCCTCCTCTTCCAGTACACCCATGATTTAGATGTTTGTATGCTTAAGGTTGTCTGCTAGCTCTCTTAGATTTTCATCATTTTCCTTTTGATTCTTTTTTTGTGTGTGTATGTGTGTGCTTGGGTTATTTCGAAAAGACCATCTTCAAGATCAGAAATTCTTTCTCTACTTGCTCTAAACTGCTGCTTAATCTGTCAGTTGTGTTTCTTATTTTGTTGACTGAATCCTTCAGTTCCAGGAGTTCTGCTACATTCTTTTTCAAGGTATTAATCTCTTTGTAAATTTTCTCCATCATATCATGGATACTTTTTCTCATTTTGTTGTGCTGTCTAATTGAGTCTTATATCTCCATGAGTTTCCTTAAGATCATTGCTTAGAATTCCTTTTCAGTCATGTCAAGGATTATTTGCTCTATGGGGTCTGGTACTTGAGAATTACTGTATTGGTGTTATCATATTTTATTGTTTTTTTTTTT
>NW_007736301.1:5357-6233 GCF_000696425.1 Galeopterus variegatus | reverse complement strand
TGCTCCTGCCATCTGTCTATTGGATAGGGCTGCTGAACAGGACATTCTTGCATTTTGCTTTGTAGTGCTATGTCTGTGACATACCATGTTCTCTATATTATTCTTTTGGCCTATTTGTCTACTCTTGTACCTATGTCACACAATTCCATTACCAGACCTTTAAAATAAGTTTTGGTTTGTTTTTTTTTGATGGCCGCCTGGTGCAGGGATCTGAACCTTAGACTTTGGTGTTATCAGCACAGCCCTTAAAATAAGTTTTAATATCTAGAGGAGCGAGTTTTTCTCTCTTGTTTGTTTTCATATTGTCTTGGATATTCTTGAGCATTAGCTTTTCGTATGAATTTCATATGATATTTTATTTAGAATTTTTCATTTATGTTTTAAGTAAGATTGGTCTATATATATATATACACATAGATATGTGTATATATATGTTTTGTGTGTGCTATTCTTGTCTGGCTTTGATATCAGGGCTTTTTAAAAACTTCATTGAATAAATTGGACAAATTATATTATTTGAAAACAGTTTGTCTAAAATAGGGATTTTCTGCACTGTACAATATGGTAGACATAAATAGGTCTCTCTATTTGGCTCTTCCTAAGTTGTACCCTTTATAATAAGCCAAAAATAATAAACAAAATCACTTTATTGAGTTCTGTGAGCTGTTCTAGCAATTTGTCAAGCTTGAGGAGGGGGTTGTGGGAACCCCTGACTTTATAGCTGGTTGGTCTGAAGTGCAGGTGACCTGGATTTATGATTGGTATCTGAAGTCAAGGCAGTCTTGTAGGACTGAGACCTTAATCCGTGGGGTCTGAACTAACTCTGAGTATTTAGTATCACAATTGCACTAAATTGTAGGACACCCAGCTGTTGTC
>NW_007736301.1:0-417 GCF_000696425.1 Galeopterus variegatus | reverse complement strand
GGTTGTATTTCCTTCATATATGTCATTGAAGGGCCCAATATGTTTATTTTAAAGTCTTGGTCCGACCGTTCTATAAAATTAATTTCACTTGGAATAAGTTCAAGCTCATATTGTTAAGCTTGCTGAACCTCTTTCATAACATTAGATATCTTCATACTATTTGGAATTACATTTCATCTGTGTATTTTGGCCTTCCATGGCTCCTATAATTGGCAGTCCCAAGTAGAGTTGGTAATAGATTTTTTGTTTTATGACAGAGAGATTTTTGTAATGAGGGCAGTGTCTCTTATGGGTGGCTGGGGGAACTTTGGCTAGGCCAGGACAAGGGGATGGGGCCGTGGAGTGGCAGTCACCTGAGGGGCCTCAGGCCATGCTTGCACAGACTGGTCTTGCCACATTCTTCTCTGATTTCTGCCA
>NW_007736300.1:58461-66314 GCF_000696425.1 Galeopterus variegatus | reverse complement strand
TGGTGCATTGGACTTGCAGAGGGAGAGAACAGACCTAGGGATACAAAATAGAGTGGGGGGGTGGAGAGGGAGGGAAGTGGGGGGATAATTGGGTGTGGACATGCAGTACAAAAGTAATTTCTGGTAATGGGTATGCTCCCAGTATGAATCTGGCCTGCACATCATGGGCACGAGGGTTGACAAATAGCTTTGTATCTCATGAATATTCATAATAAAAATAAATAAATAGATAAATAAAAGAGGAAAAAAAGAATCTCCTGTCCTACCACCCTTGACACTGTCACTGCCTAGATGGATCTCAAGTTTTCGAAGCCCTAGTAGATGCACAGCTAATTGAACTTTTAGACATTTTAGACCCCACCCTAGCACATCCATCCTCAACTGGAATAGTCCTATTATAAGACTCATCCATAAGTCTCTGGCTTTTTTACTTCCTTCCCTCAGGTCTAAACCCACCCCAGCTTCCTTTTCTGCTACAGTGAATATTTTGGCTATCTATTACTACATTTTGAAACTATCCCAAAATTTAGTGGCTTCACACAGCAACCGCTTTATTACACCTCATGCCGTACTAGGTCAGGAATTTGGGCAGGGCTTGGCTGGACAAGTCTTCTGCTCCACGTGGTGTCAATTGTGGTCACTCCATGGTATTCAGTCAGCAGATGGGCTGTGTTTGAGGGTCCAGGACAACTGGAAGGCTGGCTCAGTGGGTCCCCTCTCCAACTCCGTGTAGTCTCAGGGCCTCTCCATATAGTTTCTCCAGCTGGTTAGTCATTTCTTACATGATAACCAAGGGCTCCAAGAAACCATGAGGAAAGCTTCTAGTCCTTTAGTGACAATCCAGGAACTGGAACGATGTCACTTCTGCATACTCTATTGCTCGATGCAGTCACGGGCCAGCCTGGATTCAAGGAGAACGGAAACAGACCTGCCTCTCGCTGGGAGGAGTGTCAAAGAATTTATGGTCAAATTTGTGGAGGTTCCTGCATGTTTCACAGTCAAATATGTTCATGTTATGACCAAAAGACTCCTTAAGCCATCTTAATCCATGCCTTATTTTTCCCAACTTAGGAATCATCAGTTAGAATTGGAATACTAAGCATCACAGCAGAAAAACCAACCAATTGGTACACAGGATAGGGAATCCACAAGCTTTGCTCTTTCCTTTCCCTTCTCTTACCTACATCACTGTGCACAGTGAAGTCTTTGCCTAAAAGAATCATCCCCCCACCCACCCCAGGCATTAAAGCCTGAGTCTCTCATACCAGGAGGGTTATAAATCACAAACAGGAGATTGTATTTTGCAACAGAACCAGAGCTGAAGATCCTTTGGCGGTGACTGTTTCTCACCTTGTCTATTTTTTTCAGACGACCATCTGTCAGTAGACTGGGGTGTCCTTCTGTGCTGATGGATGGTTTGTTTGCCTCCTGGTTCAGACCAGGCCACCACACTCCAGCTATGGGATAGCTGTGATCTTCCTGAAGCCTCTCCAGGAGCCTGCATTCAAGTCTCGCACCCAGGGTTGCCTGTCAGTGAAACCACTATATAGAAATCCTCCCAGGAGATTCCAGGAGAACCTCTTAATGAACTCCACGTTTAGAGTAGACAGTGCTGGTGAGGTTCCAGCACCCTCATTATTTGCCACTCCAGAAGGCATACATGCTATCTGTGTAAAATTGCCAGCTGCAGCATAGTCCAATGCCAATAGGCTGAGGAAAGCTTCTAGTCCTTTAGTGACAATCCAGGAACTGGAACGATGTCACTTCTGCATACTCTATTGCTCGATGCAGTCACGGGCCAGCCTGGATTCAAGGAGAACGGAAACAGACCTGCCTCTCGCTGGGAGGAGTGTCAAAGAATTTATGGTCAAATTTGTGGAGGTTCCTGCATGTTTCACAGTCAAATATGTTCATGTTATGACCAAAAGACTCCTTAAGCCATCTTAATCCATGCCTTATTTTTCCCAACTTAGGAATCATCAGTTAGAATTGGAATACTAAGCATCACAGCAGAAAAACCAACCAATTGGTACATAGGATAGAGAATCCACAAGCTTTGCTCTTTCCTTTCCCTTCTCTTACCTACATCACTGTGCACAGTGAAGTCTTTGCCTAAAAGAATCATCCCCCCACCCACCCCAGGCATTAAAGCCTGAGTCTCTCATACCAGGAGGGTTATAAATCACAAACAGGAGATTGTATTTTGCAACAGAACCAGAGCTGAAGATCCTTTGGCGGTGACTCTTTCTCACCTTGTCTATTTTTTTCAGAGGACCATCTGTCAGTAGACTGGGGTGTCCTTCTGTGCTGATGGATGGTTTGTTTGCCTCCTGGTTCAGACCAGGCCACCACACTCCAGCTATGGGATAGCTGTGATCTTCCTGAAGCCTCTCCAGGAGCCTGCATTCAAGTCTCGCACCCAGGGTTGCCTGTCAGTGAAACCACTATATAGAAATCCTCCCAGGAGATTCCAGGAGAACCTCTTAATGAACTCCACGTTTAGAGTAGACAGTGCTGGTGAGGTTCCAGCACCCTCATTATTTGCCACTCCAGAAGGCATACATGCTATCTGTGTAAAATTGCCAGCTGCAGCATAGTCCAATGCCAATAGGCAGGAGACAGTAAATTTGGGGGGAGGGGATTTGAAAGAACTCTGAGCCCTTTACTGAATAATGTGTGTTCTCGTATACACAGAGGAAGGATCATTTGCAGCATTAGCACATACAAAGCCCTTTCACAGCTGTTATCTCATGGGAACCTCATTTGATACTCTGTGAAGTGCAGCCCTGTTGCACAGATGATGAAATTCATACCACTTAAATCAGCTCCTCAAGGTCACCCAAGTCTTCCATAATCAAATCATACATAGTGAGTTTAAAGGAGAAAAAAGATGATTTTCTCATTTGAACTCAAAAAAATAGAACCATATATTAAACTTGGGTTTCTATGTCCTGTAAATAGACATTTCCTAACATTCCATACTTCTCTGTCCATAGTATTTTTTTCCATTCAAGTTGCAAAGCACCTTTTTGTTCTATACCACTTCACATGGTTGTACTGGAGGACTGTCTGTGAGCTTCAGATATATGCCACGCTTACAGTCGAGGGCAGCAGCCCCAGTGGGGTCCCCGACGGTCATTTTGTGTACCGCTGCTTAAGCCAGAGAACAGCCCACGCTTTGGCATGAGGGATCTGCTCCAGACAAATGATATTGGCTGTCTGGACTAATTTGATTATTTTTATTGGGGATTTGAACTTGAGGCATGGGAAGAGGTGGAGAAGTAGGGAAGTATGCCGAGAGTAAGCAAGCAGCAAAGGCCACGAGGCAGCAGAAATCATGAGTTGACAGAAGACATGAGTAAGTAACAGCCGTAGAGGAACTGGAAGAGATTAAAAAGCAGAAGCCATTAAAGTAGGAGAGGAGAAAGGGGAGGAGGAGGAGAAGGAGAAGGAGAAGAACAGGAACAAAAGGAGCTTTAAGCAAGCGGAAACTGGAAGATGTATTAGAGAGGACGGTGGGTGATTGGGAGTGGGTGGCAGGATAAATAACAGAGTCAAAGAAGTGAGTCCCTGTAACTGCAGGCATCTCGGTTGGGACTGACAATGCCACCTGCTAAGGAGACATCCAGGTAACTCAGTCTCCAGCACTGCCCTGGACCCTGGATAACCTCTAAGTTCACAAACCCTGTCCCCTCCTCTCCTCGTGAGGCCTGATTGAGCAGTTATTCCCGGGCTCCCATGGGGCCTGGCCATGGGGCTGATAGCCCAGTCTTACTTATTCCCAAGAGTATCCTCATAATAAAGTAAATACCTGTTTGAAGCAAGGTGAGTAAATACCTATTTCTTGCTATCAAAAAGACTAACACAGTGGTTGTAACAAAAATCACAAGTATATTCTTTACAGACCAAATACAGGATGAGGAAAACGCCAGTGCTTTTAAAAGTTCGGTTTATCATGATGGGGCTCCGTGCCACTGTGACAATACAGACTGAAGACAATAAGCATCTAAGAAGTAATAATTTTTACACATTTTCCTTAGCTCTCTCAGTGATGCCACTGGCAACACAGCCTCACATGTCACTAGATCAAGCTTCTATTTTCAACCCAGAGCCCGACAGTATTTTACATACAGAAAGTGTCCAATAAATGTTCACCACTGCAGTTAACAGGAAATACTGAAGATATAATCTACTAGAGGTTTTAAACAGGGGCGGTACCACCCCCTCCAGGTGGCATCTGAAAACAAGTTGGGATATTCTAACTTGTCAGTGACTGAGGTGTCCTGTTGGCATTTAATGAAAAAGGGTCGGGGTGCTAACATTCCTGCAATGCTCACAGCAGCCCTATGCAATAAAGAATTATCCCAACAAAAATGCCAATGCTACCATTTTAAGAAACACTAGACCTTCACACATGCACACCTGGTGATCGACTAAAAACTACAAACCATATCTGATACATGGTCAGACCACAGAATAGCATATTTGAAATTAGGACTACCTTAGAAAATGAATAATATGTGCTGATTTAGCTATAGACTGGCCCCATTGCTTGTGTTCTGACTTCTGTTATGAAAAACAACAAACTCTCTTCCAGGAACACCCTTACCCCAGGCCAATTGACAAGAAGATATATTTGACAATTAAGAAGATAGAGCATATTTTGCTGAGCAATGTGTTAGTTTGATTGATTACTGGCACATATTGAGATCCATGGTATATGGGCCTCCATTTCTACCGTTGCCCAGATACTCCATAATTAGGGGTGGGCCTGCTCACACCCCACTTTGCTAGTCTGAGTGTAACTTACAAGAAATAAGGCAGGCCATAAGACTCAGAGAAATAATCACTGCCCTTACTTTGTATGGTCCATCTACAGTTTAAATTCTGTTCCCTAGAGGAAAACTATGGAAAGAACCTCTTTTCCACATCACATGGACAAACGCCCTCACATTCGTACTGAGGCACTTGTCATTTTTTGAAGCTTTGTAGGTTTTGTGGGGTCTCCTTAGGAGGCAGCTATGGCTCTGCCCTTTAAGTCTCTGCTTTCCATCCCAATCTGAGAAATCTAGAGTCTTTTCTTCACAAATGAACTACATATTTTCTTATTTTTGATGAAACGGAGGCATGCCAAACCTGTTTCCTTTCATCACCATACATCACAGTACGCCAACTGAAAGTCTAATCACTGGCTTGCCTTTTAATGGCATTAAGAAAAATTTCTCAAATGAACAATCCAAAGCTTGCTAACATTTCTATTAGAGGACAGGCATGAGGAACAACGTCTTCCTTCCTTTAAGAGTTTGCCCGGTGACCACTAATGTCGACTTTAATTCAGATTCAATCTCAGAACAGTTTTTTCTTTACATTTGATTAAAGCTTCAGTTTCTATTTGCTTCCTCTGATCACCTTGAAAGTAAATGAATAAATAAATAAATAAATCAGAGCACGTTTGCATTTACTTTTTCTGCTTTGAAGACTTAACACAGAATATTTTTCCTTCTTATTTAAAAGGCACCTAAAATGGCTTCTTTATCAAAAATCTAACTGTAGCTTCCACATAGGTAATCATCTTTTTCTTTCCACCTTTTTTTTAAACAACATGTTGTTATGACAATCACTCACTTGACTTCAAACAGGCTTTGCAGTGCAAATGTGACTTTTTCCTAAGGAACAAGAAGGCTATTTGTCCTTTAAGCTGAAAAGGGTGCCATGTCTATGGTCAGTAGATCAAAGCCTGAACACTAGACTAAGAGTCAGACACTGTGACCCTTGGACTCTAGCCTCCTCCTCAGAGTGGGAGGGAGCCAGACTTGTCCAAGGTCACTGCCAGCCCAGAAGGTCTATAATTCCACATGTTAATCCCTTCATCCTGGAGGAAATCTATGGTCAGTCCAGTGCTTCTATCAGGAAAGCAGCTATTTTTCTTCCCTCTTGCTCTCCAAGAGAGAAGTATAAAGAACAAGATCATTTCACTACAAAATCTCTTAGAAGTAGAGAGTTCTTAATAATATCAAATACTCATGCAGTGTTCCCTATGCGCCAGAAACTGTTCACAAGTTTCATATGAGTATGTATTAACTCATTTAATCCTCACCAAAACTCTGTGAGGTAGGCAATAGTATTATATCTCCAGTTTACAGGTAGGGAAACTGATGTGTATAGATGCTGAGTGACATGTCTGAGGTCATTTGACTAGTCGATGGTGACAATAGGATCTGAACTCAAGAGATGTGGTTCCTGAGTCCAGGTACTAACTGACCACAGTAACCACCTCCCACTTATAACTAAGCAGACTAGTATAGTGTGAAATGCCTGATACTTGGGGTCTAATTGTGTTGCAATCCTGACTCTTCCCTGTCTCTGAGCTCCCGTTGCCTAGCAGTGAGACATACCCCTAAAGTCTTATTGTGAAGTTTGAACTAGATAATGTATCAAAAATATTCTGTAAACCTTAGAGCATTTAACAATAATTACGACTCTATCTTTGGTAGATAATAACTTAAAGTGGCAGTTTCATTAAACAAGCTTAAAGTCATGGGCAAAAAAGTATATAGTTCCAACTTTAAAAATACAGGCTTCAAGGGCTGACCCGTGGCTCAATTGGGAGAGCGTGGTGCTGACAACACCAAGTCAAGGGTTAAGATCCCCTTACCAGTCATCTTTAAAAAAAAACAACAAAAAACAGGCTTCAATTTCTTTTTGGGGGGTTGGCATGGGGAAAAAGACATGAGGGCCAAGGCTCAGGGCAGAGAGAAATTATGGCATTTTAGAGGCAGTGACTCTTCCCAAGGGCCTAAAATAGCCCTACTTTGCCTGAACCAAAACAATAGAAGAAAATGGTTCCAAGTCACTTCTCTCAAACCATCTTCAATGCTATTAAACACTGGAAGGATTTGGGCAGGACCTGGAGACCACTGGGATGGGTACCCTTTCAACTGTCTGAAACAGGAGCTCGAACAGTCTATGAGAGAACACAGAAACCTCCTCCATATGGCTTGGGGCCCAGTTTCCTTACTGTCAGCCCCTCCCTGGCCCTCAAACTCATCCCAGATAGAACCTATGAGTCAGCTTGTTCAAGGGTTAGGAGGGTCTCCAATCTGGCACTCCTCTCCCGCCTTCTCTGTCCCCCATTCTTCCTTCCCGTAGGTCCCAAGGATTCAAGCTGCTTTGGCTTCCTTTTCCATCTGGGTTACCTATTCCATCTCCTATGCTATATTTTGGGCTTCCTCTTCCATTAAAATGTGCTCTGACAAAGGACACAGCATCCCCAGCCTCCTTTGCCTTATTCACCCCTAAATAAACATTTAGGTCTCTTTTATTTTGAGGAATTCATCACTAACCAGATAGGAGAAGCATCCATGGGTAACTAAAGGATCTTAAATGCAGATGTTACATCATCATTGACCTTCCCTGCTTTCCAAATGGCCCAGAGAACCCCCCAGAGAGCATCACTCCTAGGACACTGTGCATGCTAGATGCATTATGCATCCCAGGCCAGCTCTGTAAAACTTCTGGATCCTGTGAGCCACTTCCTGGCTTTAGCTCTGAGGATCACTCTTCCTCATCTCCAGGACCCACCTCTTATTCACTTTCAGGTCAAATGCTCTAGTTTCTCTAGAATCCTGAACAAAGGTCTGAGGTGGCCGAGGATAGTGGCTGGGAGGAGACAGGAGCTCGAACAGTCTATGAGAGAACACAGAAACCTCCTCCATATGGCTTGGGGCCCAGTTTCCTTACTGTCAGCCCCTCCCTGGCCCTCAAACTCATCCCAGATAGAACCTATGAGTCAGCTTGTTCAAGGGTTAGGAGGGTCTCCAATCTGGCACTCCTCTCCCGCCTTCTCTGTCCCC
>NW_007736300.1:57053-58120 GCF_000696425.1 Galeopterus variegatus | reverse complement strand
CCAGGACCCACCTCTTATTCACTTTCAGGTCAAATGCTCTAGTTTCTCTAGAATCCTGAACAAAGGTCTGAGGTGGCCGAGGATAGTGGCTGGGAGGAGCAGTGGTTTTTGATCCTACCAGAGCCAGAGACCCCTTTTATAATCAATATTTTATATTGCCCCTTTACCATCTTGAAATGAAATTTATAGATAATACAACTTATTTGCATTTATATTTTTTAAAATCAGTGTAATGAACCAATTGTTATATAAGGGAGAAATAATAGGAAAGTAATTTATAATAAAATAATGTGTATCATTTGACACAAACCACACTAGGAAGACAAATCTTACCCCCAAAATTTTCAATGCGTCTTTTAGGGGGCAATATTGCCACCACTGAGGAACAATGGACCAGAGAAAAGAAGCAGAGCGATGGGCAGGTTAGAAACAGGAAGGACGTGAGCTGGAGAAGATTTTGATTTGGAGGATGAGGACCTTGGAGCTCCCCTCGACACTGTCATCGGGGAGGTAGGTGAGGCCGTTTTAGTGGGGACCCTTGGGCAGACTGGAGAGGGCACTGGTGAGGCCCATGGAGGAGGCAAGACAGCACCTGCCAGGCAAGAGATGACAAGTCCCTGGCCACATAGAGCTTCACACTGCAGCGAATCTGTCACAATCATCTGGGCCATCCTCCTTGTTTTCCTGATGAGACAAAAGAAATAATTTGACCCATCTGAAAGGTGTCCTGAAGGAAAATGTTACCCCCTGACCACATGGCTCCAAACCAGATATGTAGGATAAATGGACCAAAATGGAATTGAAGGCAACTACGAAAGCTAGCTTTCAGAGAAAGCCAGGAACTTGGGGTGACTGCTCCTGGAACAGAGGAAGATGATAGAAGGAAGGGGAAAGCTTTAATGTGTATATTTACTGTACATTGGTGATTGTCAGCACTATACAGAGTAACAGCATTTAGGTCTTGGAAGCAGAACCCTGCATTCAAACACTAGTCTGTCATTGATCACCTGTGTGGCTTCAGGCATGTCATTTAACTTCCCTAATCTTTGTTGTCCAGATAACAAATT
>NW_007736300.1:49554-55355 GCF_000696425.1 Galeopterus variegatus | reverse complement strand
AGCTATTTTCCTGGTTAAATCAAGCTGTGGTGAGCTGCAGACCAGCAGCTTAATCATTTCAAAAATGGAGACACAAGTTTGTGATACCAGCCTAACTCCACAGAAAAACCTTCCAAAGAATAGTAAATAAGAGGCATCTATAAAGTGTACCAATTTTCTTACAGCCAAGATTAAAAGCTTTACAGGCATAGTCAGGGTGTCCTCCAGTTAGCTAAGGAAAATTCACTGGGGCTCCTCCAGAATAATCTTGAACTCCAGCTATATTCTTGTCTACAGTTGGCACTCCTGTCATTCAAACACAGTGTCTTCACCATTTCTCAGCTCTGTGCTCTCTTGTAACAAACTCATTCAAGACACGGGTATCTTTTCTTGTATTCTTATAGCTTCCCCCTTCAGACAATCCTGCAACCTGTTGGCAAGGGCATCTGCCTCTTTTCTTCTAAAGGCATTTTTTCATCTTCCAAAAACTATTTCCTTTCCAGTTTCTCACACACACACACACACACACACACACACACACACACACACACACACACACCCCCCAACAACCTCTATTACAGGTATCATACCTTTAAAATAAGCATCAGCAGGGAGTCACATTGTCTTGGTGGGGATGTGGTAGAATTTGTTATTGTAATGACATTCCCAAATTATCAATCCGAGGAAGAGAACAAAGTTAAATCAGTGTCTCTACAGCAAATTACCAAGTTGGAAAAAAACTCAAAAACCTGCTTTTATTCTAGTGGAAAAAAATAGAAGCTGTATACATAGATCACCTGCCTTCTTTTAAGTGTGGTGTCTTGAAGGATCCTAGAGCCAGACTGTGTGGGTTCAACTCCTGGTTCTTCTGTGTATCAGTCGTGTGACCTCGGGCAAGTTATTTAATCTCTCTAGGCCTCAATTTCCATCTATAAATAACGTTAAGTACTAGTATTAATCCATAGAATTATTCTGAGGGTTAAACAGAATAACATATGTAAAGCACACATATGTGCCTGGCACATAATAAGCACAGTACATATTAGTCATTATTAAAGTGAATTTGGCTTAAGAAGTTGGTTTGTTTAAATGAGGATAATTAAAAGCTACTTGAAGGTAGAATAAAACAGACATGTATGTAAGATATATAAAGGGCTTAGCACAGTGCCTGGCACATAGTAAAAGAACGAAGATATTATAACTCTCACAGCATAGCCAAAAACTCCATTGGCTGGGAGACAGTGCTAAAAACTCTGTCCTTTATGCACACAGCTGCTGGGCTGCAAGGGGGTCCAGATGAGAGGGAGCACTAGGTGGGCCAATTATGTCGCTGATCACTTAAAAACCACCTTCACTAATGGTAGGACAGCAATATTGTTCTAGCTGATGAAGATGAACACATTATCTGGGCAGAAAATACTGTCAAAAAGACAATGACGTAATGCATCTCTCTGGAACACACACACACACACAGTGCTCCCCTACACACCCTGCCCCATGTAGTCAAGTTCTTTTACTGTAAAGAGTGCAAAGAAAATGCCAGGGGCATCCCCAAATAGTGAGTCAGATAATGTCTACAGGTGATTAAAGATGATCTCATCCAACACCATTTGTTGGGTGAAGATGAAGAAATGGGGGGGGGTGGAGACTGAGAGAAGTGTCCCGGGTCCCACAGCCAGCTAGTGGCAGAGCTGGACTAATGAAAATGGACTGATTCTGACTGCTCACATTGCCTCCCACTCCACATCCTTCCACACCCACCTCTGAATCTTAAACCAGACGGCAAATCCAGCTCCTCTCTGGGTCCCTGAAAGGTGCTCCTTCCCTGGAATGCCATGCCCTTAAGGACTTCCTTGTTTCCTTCCTTGTTTGCTGCTGCCACCTAGGGAACTGAAGTGAGTTCTCTTCCTTGGGCTGCTGCCTTGGGACAGTGACTGTGCACCTCCATCCTGTTCAATGCCTGACTCCTTAGTGAAGGATCCAAGTCACAGGCATGCTCAGCTCCCCAGTTAGCAGAACTAATCGTATCCCAAATATTCAGATGACATCCATCTGACCCTTGTTGGCTGATGAACACATCCTTTTGTTTGTTCTTTGAAATATTGATAGGGAAATACTCAAATTCTTTGTGGGTTTAAAAATATCACTCCAGAGAGTATTGACTATTTGCTGAGATTTGGTTTAATATCTGATTCTTTTCAAGGCGCTGGTGAGAAGGGGCTCATCTACTTCATCCCCAATGTCCCACGTAGGAGAATATCAGATCTTTGACTCAGTTTCAACGTGTCAAGACTTATTAACTCAAGTTCAATGTTAAGCATTGATGGAATTTGGATGTATTGTCCTCCCAAAACTCATGTGGAAATTTGATCCCCAGTGTGGCAGTGTTGGAAACTGATTGAGTCATGGGGGTGGATCCCTCATGAATGGATTAATGCTCTCCCTGGAGGAGGAGGGATAGTGAGTGAGTTCTCCCTCTTTTAGTTCCCACGAGAGCTGGTTATTTAAAGGACCCTGGCACCTCCTCTCTCTCTCTCTCTTGCTTCCTCTTGCCATGTGATCTGCTTGTACCCGCCGGCTGCCTGCCACTTTCCACCATGAACAGAAGCAGCCTGAGGCCTGCATCAGATGCAGCTGTCCCAGAATCATAAGCCAAATAAACCTCCGTTCTTATAAATTACCCAGTCTCAGGTATTTCTGTTATAGCAACACAAAACGGACTAATACAGCCATACTTCCACTTTCCCCTGATCTTCTCCTTTCATTGTTTTATAGCCAGATGCTAGCAGTTGGCAATAAAATAGCCATTTAATCTCTCAACTTAACAACTGAAGGCATTTATGGAACCAGAAACCCCCATGAACTAGATCTCTAGTGATAAGTCCATCAACTGGTTATAGAAATGATGAAACGGGCTCCTGACAAACAATAACAGTCCAGGTTGACTTCCCATACAACTAAAAACAGATTCATAGAATTTCCAATTCAAGAGCAGAATAAAGGAAAATAATCAGAGTTGATTATTTTTCTAAGCAGAGAAGGTTAGAAAGCTTCCTGTTTGAGCATGTAAGCATTTTCCCAGCTGCATCATTATACCATGACACACAGAGATATGACTGTTCTCCTTTTTGCTATTATTTTAGATTTGTAAAGGGTCTGATGAGTAGTTCAATAGCCCTAAATATTTCTCTGTAGACTTAATATTCTCACTATACACAGTAGAGCATAGTGGTTTAAGTACTTGGGCTTAGGGACAGTTAGTCCTAGGTTCAAATACAGACTACCACTTGCTCGTTGTGTGACTTTGTGCAAGTTTCTCAACATTCCTAAGCTTGAGATGCCTCATCTATGAAATGGTGATAATACAAACCGCATGGTAGAGTTGTTCTGAGAGTTGAAGATAATAGGGCCTTGGTGTTTAGCACATTGCTTGGCCCATAGTAAGTGATCAACTACAGTTAGCTGCTATTGTCATTATCATCCTTATCATTTGTATAGACATTGCCAGTATAAGATCCTCAGTTACAAGGAGAAGCCAAAGAATAGAGAGGAGGATTTCAGGTAGTTCTGGTAAAGCAGACGGTGGCTTTGTAGCCAGGACTGAAAAAATATGCTAGATTTTAACTCAAAATGTCTGAATTCAAATCCCAGATCTGTATGAAGGTACTTAACTTCTCTAGTCCTTGTTTTCCTCATCTATAAGATAGAGGTAGTAATAGTAACCTCACAGACTGTTATTAAGTGAGATAATGACACTGAAAGGATCAAGCCCAATACCTGGCCCACAGTGAGTAAATTTTCCTTCTCTTGCACATGGAATATCTTAAAGCTCTTGCCCTTGATTTAACTAACCTCTACTTATGACTATCACCTCCTACAGAGGAGGTGAGGGTGGAAAATCTGGATCAGGGATGCTCTGGAGGAACCTGGCATTATACTTCTGATCTTCTTACCCATAACCCCAAATATAAAGCAAAAGGTCCTCAGAGGCTCTCTGCTAAGTATATGAGAGGAAAGCCGGTTGCAGTGGCTGGCAGACCTTGGAGGAAGGTGGGCCCCAAGAATATGAATACCCATAAATCCTGGTACTGGCATGAGCCACAAGTTTGTGTATAGGGGGTGGGAAGAGGATGGGGATGGCTGGGGCCCGGGGCCTGGTGTTACCTGTGATCAGTGTCTCCAGCTTGGCGACTCATATTTACTGGCATGAGCCACAAGTTTGTGTATAGGGGGTGGGAAGAGGATGGGGATGGCTGGGGCCTGGGGCCTGGTGTTACCTGTGATCAGTGTCTCCAGCTTGGCGACTCATATTCTCCTAGCTTTTGGCAGTCTAGAATATGTCACTAAAATTTTAAATGAAATTGAAAAGCTCTTGAAATATAGGCAGCATTTTCTCTCCAGCTGTATTTTGAAAAGATGACACAATCTGGACACAACATATTTTCCAACCTGAAGCAATATTCAGACAGTGTGTTAATGTATTTAAGTCAGTATGTCGGTTAGTGCATGTGTGTGGTATATGTGTATGCATGGGTAAAATGCTCTCCCTCGTGATACAAAACCCGCTCACACAAGAAAGTTATTTTAAAGTGAACAATCATTTGTTTGGAATATCACACCTGGAACTCTCCACCAGCTAGCCTACTGGGCTTGCTAGGTTTACAGAGGTCAAAGACAGGTTAATACACACTATATCACTATGTAACTAGGTCTTTAATGCCCCACCCCACCAAACGACACACACACACACACAACAGCTTCTAATCTCCCTCCCTCCCCAGTACCACTCTCCACCCAAAGGACCATCAGGTGGGTCCTCCCCTTCTCCTCCTCTGAGGGGAGAGAAACTGTGAGCTCCCCCTAGTGGTGCGATGGCAGCAATTGCACTCCCAGGCTTTTTGTTCTTTGCCTGTTTGCCAAGTTTTACCAGCAGGGTTGTAGATGATCTCAAGTGTCAAATTTAAGGTCATTTATGGGCTGCAGTGTGGAGGTTTAGCTGTAGATAATAAAGAACTTAAAAGTCTTTGGATCTGTATAGCATCATCTCAGCTTTCTCTGTTTGGCTATCTTCATTAGAGTTTCCCTTTCTCGGCACAGCTGGGAATGTGAGTGGGGTTGGTGGCCTCCTCCTCTTGCCATGACACCCACCCCAGGTTTTCTCACTCCAAAGACCTGACCCTGTCCTCTCTGCCAAGCTAACCTGTAGGTACGGTTGAGGGAACAGTGTAGCACATGTGAGACATTGTCCTAGACAGTCAAAACCTTGGGACCCTAGCAAAATCCCGCACTTAAGTTCTGGCCCAATTGCCAAAGTTCATCCCCAGCTCTTACTTTAGACTTGCCCAGAAATTCATCTTCTTGATACCACTAAGGGCCTTAATGTGCAACCTTGATACGTCAAGAAAATAGCTCCACTAGCACCCACTCCTAATATTTGTGGAATTTGCTTGCTCAAAATACAACCATAGTAAAGGCCACACTGGAATTACCACTTAATGCAGAGGTCCATGTCCAGTGGTACCCACAGCTCGTCGTGCACCCTGCTACTCTCATGGAGTCAGTGAAGTCAATCCCTAGAGTAGGACCTTCTAACAGGTGCCCAACACATAATAGGTGATAGAAAATTACTTTTGTCAGAGAAAGTGTTAGGGACTGAACTGTGTCTCCCCACCATACACCAATTCCTATGCTGAAGCCCTACTTCCCAATGTGACTATATTTGGAAGTAGAAGCTTTAGGGAGATAATTAAGATTAAATGAGGTCCTAAGGGTGAGGCCCTAATCTTATAGGACTGGTGTCCTTATAAGAAGGAAAAGAGACA
>NW_007736300.1:42543-48554 GCF_000696425.1 Galeopterus variegatus | reverse complement strand
CTAGAATATGTCACTAAAATTTTAAATGAAATTGAAAAGCTCTTGAAATATAGGCAGCATTTTCTCTCCAGCTGTATTTTGAAAAGATGACACAATCTGGACACAACATATTTTCCAACCTGAAGCAATATTCAGACAGTGTGTTAATGTATTTAAGTCAGTATGTCGGTTAGTGCATGTGTGTGGTATATGTGTATGCATGGGTAAAATGCTCTCCCTCGTGATACAAAACCCGCTCACACAAGAAAGTTATTTTAAAGTGAACAATCATTTGTTTGGAATATCACACCTGGAACTCTCCACCAGCTAGCCTACTGGGCTTGCTAGGTTTACAGAGGTCAAAGACAGGTTAATACACACTATATCACTATGTAACTAGGTCTTTAATGCCCCACCCCACCAAACGACACACACACACACACAACAGCTTCTAATCTCCCTCCCTCCCCAGTACCACTCTCCACCCAAAGGACCATCAGGTGGGTCCTCCCCTTCTCCTCCTCTGAGGGGAGAGAAACTGTGAGCTCCCCCTAGTGGTGCGATGGCAGCAATTGCACTCCCAGGCTTTTTGTTCTTTGCCTGTTTGCCAAGTTTTACCAGCAGGGTTGTAGATGATCTCAAGTGTCAAATTTAAGGTCATTTATGGGCTGCAGTGTGGAGGTTTAGCTGTAGATAATAAAGAACTTAAAAGTCTTTGGATCTGTATAGCATCATCTCAGCTTTCTCTGTTTGGCTATCTTCATTAGAGTTTCCCTTTCTCGGCACAGCTGGGAATGTGAGTGGGGTTGGTGGCCTCCTCCTCTTGCCATGACACCCACCCCAGGTTTTCTCACTCCAAAGACCTGACCCTGTCCTCTCTGCCAAGCTAACCTGTAGGTACGGTTGAGGGAACAGTGTAGCACATGTGAGACATTGTCCTAGACAGTCAAAACCTTGGGACCCTAGCAAAATCCCGCACTTAAGTTCTGGCCCAATTGCCAAAGTTCATCCCCAGCTCTTACTTTAGACTTGCCCAGAAATTCATCTTCTTGATACCACTAAGGGCCTTAATGTGCAACCTTGATACGTCAAGAAAATAGCTCCACTAGCACCCACTCCTAATATTTGTGGAATTTGCTTGCTCAAAATACAACCATAGTAAAGGCCACACTGGAATTACCACTTAATGCAGAGGTCCATGTCCAGTGGTACCCACAGCTCGTCGTGCACCCTGCTACTCTCATGGAGTCAGTGAAGTCAATCCCTAGAGTAGGACCTTCTAACAGGTGCCCAACACATAATAGGTGATAGAAAATTACTTTTGTCAGAGAAAGTGTTAGGGACTGAACTGTGTCTCCCCACCATACACCAATTCCTATGCTGAAGCCCTACTTCCCAATGTGACTATATTTGGAAGTAGAAGCTTTAGGGAGATAATTAAGATTAAATGAGGTCCTAAGGGTGAGGCCCTAATCTTATAGGACTGGTGTCCTTATAAGAAGGAAAAGAGACACCAGAAATTTCTCTTTCCATGTGTGTTCACAGAAAAGGGGCCATGTGAGGACATAGCAAGAAAGTGGCCATCTACAAAGCCAGGAAGAGGGTCCTCATCAGAAACCAAGGTGATGACACCTTGATCTTGGACTTACAACTTCCAAAACCATGAGGAAGTAGGTTTCCGTGGTTTAAGCCACCAAATAAGTTTGTGGTATTTTGTTATGGCAGCCCCAGCAAACTAATACAGAAAAGAAAGCTCTTTAATGAAATTCCTACAACCAGATTGTAACACAGTTCCAAAGAAGGAGGAAGGACAGAAACTAATATGTATTGAGAGCTGACATGTGTGGCAGCACTGGGCCAGCAGCTTCTCAAGGAAATCCACCAATTGTCTTCTCTAATGAACGCTCCTGGAAAGCTCGTGTGTATGCATCCTCCTGCCCATGGATGAAACGGTCTCCCTGTGATGCTTCCCCCACTAACACTTTCCCAGCTGCTGGCTTTCAGTGATCTCACAGGTATGTGAGCTTGAAATCAGCTTTCCACGAGGGCAGATGCAGTTAGGCAGCATGAGGCTCTCCTTTGCTCCCACATGTCGCTCCTAAAAGTTGCCATGGATGCCTGCAAGTGCTCAGGAATGAATGCTGTGCTTCTCATTCTGCATCGGATTTTATAGCCTTCATTACATTTTGATCAACAAAATTGAGTGAGAAATCCAGGCCGCCTGCAAGGAATGATCCAAAACCAGGGTCAGGTTCTCATGATGAACCTGTCTTTCCTTTCAACAACAGGCATCAGACCACCTGCAAAAATACTACCAAGGACTTTTTAAAAAATGAATATTCATGACAGATATGTGAGGGAGGAAAGGTTGTTTCTCTGGACTTCACACAGGCCAGTGAGACTCTCTGCATCTTGGCTCATGGAAGCAAAGCAGGGGGGCCAGAGCTCAGAGCAGCGCTGCTCCATCCACAGGCAGCTGCTGGGGCTGATCCCAAGTTAGGCCCACAGTCACTAGAGGTGAGGCATTGTGCAAGTTACTCTTCCCCTTTATGTCTGTTTTCTCATCTGAAAATTGGTGAAATACTATAGTGAGGATTAAGCGAGGCAATACAGAGCACTTTCAATAGTGCATAGCAAAGAGTAAGTACTCGGTGTTAGCAAGCAGCTGTCTTTCCATCAGGAAGAGGATGAGGAAGGAGGAGATTGTTATAATAATGTAAACTTCTCTATAAAAAAGTTCTTACACCGTATTTTTCGGCAGCTGTATTTTTCATTGGTTTATTGTAAAAGTTTGTTATAGAAAATATGGAAAGTACATGTGGCAGAAGAGTACTTTGACATGTTAATAAGTATTTTTTTTCCATATTTCCTTCCTCCTCCCCTTCCCCATTCATTTGGAAGTTCTCACTAAACCAGGTAAGGGTGCAACTAGAGAAAAGCAGAGGAAATGGCTTTCGGTGATTGAAGTCAAAGTTTCGATGTGTAAATCCTAGCCCAGGACATGAAAGCCATGGATAGGCAATAGATTGGAAGACTACAAGTTGGTAGAAGAGCAGCTTGCCCGCCCCAGACGAGCAGAAGTTTCCCTGGGTGGAAAACACAAGAAACAGCACTGAGGAGGAGCTCTGTGTTCTGCCCATTCCTGCCCCAGCCAGTGTTAGGGAAGGGAGAGAGGGCGAAAACCCACAAGGAGGTTTGGGACATCTGAAAGCAGTGATTTGGAGCATTTGAATGGAGCTCAGAAAGACAGCAAGCATTATGCAGCTCTCCAAATGCCACGTAAGGAGGGATGGCTGCAGGGACTATCCAGGCAGATGGGGCTAAGATGGCCTCATGGAGTTCCCTGTTCCCCATGAGGCTCATGTTGCAGCTGGATATTTCTCAGAAGGACTTAAAAGTCTTCAGAGAAAACCAGGCCCAGAGAAGCTTTGGAACAGTAAGGAGGCCCCAACGTCATCTGGTCAACCAAGTCCCTTGGAAAACTGGTGGGAATCAGAGCACCTTAGCAAAGACGATATCAGTGATAAAGACTACAGGGACTTCATGCCCTCCTGACCTCCTTCCCAATCCAGTACACAATGATGGCTTCCTGGAATATACCTAAAATGTTGGATAGAGAAGTGGGGTCCTAAATTAGCTAAACCCAGGACCTCCATACACAGGGATGCAGGTTGTTTGCTGCACAGGGACACTCAACCCAGGAAGCAGGTAGAGGCAGAAATCTAGTTTGTGCCTTGTCCATTGCACCATGTGAGCAGGTGTGGGATGCATCCACTTGGAGAGGGAGCTTTTCTGACTTTGCAGAAGTCAGTGCTGCCAGGGGCAAGTGGCAGCTTGACTGAGCAAATCTTCATTTGAAAGAGGTCCCTCTGAATTGTCTGAAAAGTTTGTACCACAAGCAGATTGAGGATCAAAGTAGACACTAAGTTGTGGTGTGTTAAGAGTAAAGTTAATGTCTCTTGCACGTTTAAATCTGTGACCTGAGATTTGTGACCACAATATAGAGAAATATATAAAGAGACACACTTCTTCCAAAAAACTCAGCTCAATAGAGAGATGAAAGAAAGAACAAGAGAGAGAGAAAGAAAGGGAAAGAGAGAGAGGGAAGGAGGGAGGAAGAAAGGAAGAAAAGGAGAGAGAGAAGAGAGAGAAGGAGAAATACAATAGTTGACAGAGAAATGAAAAATACCAGCTAATCAAATAAAAGCAAATTAATTCTAGAAATGTGACTTCCAATCAAGATGGCAGAATAGATGGTCCCCAATGTCAGCCTTTCCCACAATCAACCAATTTACAACTATTAAAAAGCAACGACAGCCAAGCTGGGGCCACTAGAGCTCAGGGGAAGAGGAGGAGACACCTACAGAGTGCATGAAGGTGGGAGAAGCCATGAGAGAAAGGACGACTCTTATTTCAAGCCCTGGCTGCTTCCAGGCTGCAGCTGATGAGCACGCGGAGCAGGAGCTGGAAAAAGCCACAGCTCTGCCCTTTGTATGCAGTTGCTTGGAGGTGGCAGGGAAGAAGAGGGCCTTGGTGGTCCTCAAGCCAGCAAGACCTCTAATAGGGTTCTTGTGGACCCACATAGGACTGAGGGGCCACAGACAACTGAAATAGGAACCACTCAGAGGCTGGTGAGTCACTGCAAGGGATGTGAGCACAGCCCATCCCATGGGAAGTGTTTGGAGTGCAAGCAGTGGAGGATACTGGCCCACCAGGAGAACATTGGGGCACAGCATGGACAGTTGATCTGCCCTCCAGTCAGCACAGGACCACTCAGTGGAGACTTGTAAGGAATATAGAACTGCAGGGGGTGCAGTTTGCTGAAAAGACTCAGGCCCAGACCAGAGTTTCTACACAACCCAGGTATATCAGACCTCCCAGACTCAGAAGTGCTTACAAAGTCAACAATCAAAGCCTGAGCTGCACAAAAAACCTTCACTAGAGAATCAGCAGCAAAGCAGCAATTTAGCTCAACCACAGAGCTCAAATGCTGGTCCTCACAGTAAGTTCCCCCATTTTAGAAGTAACCAAAGGACAACAAATTAGTTCCAGTTCAGAGTTTAAGTGGTGGGTGGCCAGCCTGTGGCTCACTTGGGAGAGTGTGGTGCTGACAACACCAAGGCCATGGGTTCGGATCCCATATAGGGATGGCCGGTTGGCTCATTGGGTGAGCGTGGTGCTAACAATACCAAGTCAAGTGTTAAGATCCCCTTACTGGTCATCTTTTAAAAAAAAAAAAAAAAAGGAGTTTAAGTGGTGGGAATAGCAAATAATCCAACACAGAACTGAAAGAAAAAACAAAATACCCACAGATCATAGACAAAGTTCTGATATTAACCAGTCAAGGTCTAACGCCACCAAAGAACACCTATAAAACCTGGAAGGACCAGAAGCCCCCCAGGGTTCTGAGCCAGGGAGGTAGGGGACTGAGGGCCTCAGCCAGGCCCCCCAAGTCCACATCCAGCTCAGTGATGACCACCAGGCTGCCACCAGAAGCACCCTGGGCTCCCAAGCTGGGGTGGAGAGCCTCAGCCAGGCCCCACAATGTCTGCACCAAGCCCAGCAACAACCACTGAGCTGCTACTGGAATAAGCCCAGACCCCAAAGCCAGGGCATAGGGGGACCAAGGGCCTCTGCCACACACCCCCAACATCTGCATCCAGCCCAGCAACCTCCACTGAACTGCCACTAGAAGCACCCCAAGCTTCCAGGTTGGGGGTTGCTAAGGGCCTCAGCCAGGCACCTCTGAAGTCCACATTCAGTCAAGCCATGACCAAGCTGCCGCTAGAAGCCCCCTGGGCTCCCCTACCAGAATGAGGGGTGTGCCACAGGCCTCAACCGTGTCCCCCCGCCTCTTCCTCCCACCATACCCCTTCCCCCTTCCCATTTCCCCTCCCCAACTGCTGCACATCTTAGAATGTAAAAAATAATAATAAATTAATTAATTATTTTTAAAAAAATGTTCACCTCTTTTTAAATTTTTCTGTTTTTTTTATATTTTGGTGGTTTTTTTTTCCCTTCTATTTGTATCA
>NW_007736300.1:37944-42343 GCF_000696425.1 Galeopterus variegatus | reverse complement strand
CCCCCTTCCCATTTCCCCTCCCCAACTGCTGCACATCTTAGAATGTAAAAAATAATAATAATAAATTAATTAATTATTTTTTTAAAAATGTTCACCTCTTTTTAAATTTTTCTGTTTTTTTTATTTTTTTTTCCCCTTCTATTTGTATCACAGATAATATTTTGGTGTATTTCCTTTCACTCCTTTTTCTACACATTTTTCCATAATTAATACCACAAAGAATATGCAATTTAGTATCATGCATTTTCTGCTAAAAATTGTATCATAAGGGAGATCATTTAGACATTGGATCTTGACCTTGTCTATAGTATGGAACACCTGAGGTGCTTACATGAATGCCAGTCCCCAAGGCCATATCCCAGTTAATCAAATCAGAAACTAAGTATGCCACCAGGTACGAGAATCACTAACTCAAGGGACAAATGTATTTAGAGTAGAGAAGATGTCTGAAGACCGAATCTTTGAAAACTCTTTACTTAGATAGGTACTTTTGGGTTAATATGATGTGAATCACCTGGGGATTTTGTTAAAATGCAGATTCTGATTCAGCAGGGCTGGGCCTGAGCTGCTGCATTTCCCACAGCTCGCAGGTGACACCACTGGTCAGTGGACCACACTTTGAGTACCATGGACTTACAGGTCAGGAAGATAAGAAGAACCAGGAAAACAAGCATTTTCCTAAGCCACGATAAATGGTTTTTTCTAACTTGTGGAGAGTTAGAAATCTTGATGCTCATTTGATTTTTAGAATAGGGTTTTTAAATAATGCATGTATAGGACAAAAGTCCTCAATTTAGGGGACAAAAGTCCATAGATAACTTGGCAAAAGCCCATCTAATCAATTCTAATCCCTGTTTAGGGATGGGATTATGTACTTTGACTATTTAACATACTGATAGTTATTAAAAGATGCTGAAAGAATTGCTGTAGGGAAAAATGTGGAAAAATGTTTGCTAAGGGCAAGCTGTTTGTTGGTGGAAACTTTAGAGACAATTATCACAAGAATGTAACTTTTGCTTAAATCATTTGGGGAGAGGTTATATTTTGGGTTAGATAATGATTGCAGTCTGATCAATTTAGCTTTTCCACAAATTGTACTTTGGAATGTCACCTTGTTAATTTAAATGATATTACTAGTTTCTATTGTTTAAGCTATACTTAGCCATAGATAACTTTTGTCACATTGCCCATGTCTTGTGTCCTTTTGAAATGATTGAATCAAGTGATTTTTCCTGTGAAACTTCCTTGTCTTTACAATAAAAACAGAAGCTAACTTTGAATCAGGGCTGTACCCAGTTTTCTCCTAACAGAGCTATTGCTGGGATGCAGTCCCTTCGGGCTTCTCATTGCACTCATGTTGCTTTGAGTAATCCTTTTTTTGCATCTCCATTACACAGTGAGAAGTGTAACACTATTACCTTTAATATTTAGATAATTTTGGGCCGGCCCAGTGGCACACTGGATAGTGCGCCGCTTGGGAGCGCGGCGGCGCTCCCGCCGAGGGTTCGGATCCCACGTGAAGACCAGTTCCCGCTCACTGGCTGAGCGCGGAGCGGGCGCAACACCGAGGGTTGCGATCCCGTTACCGGTCAGTAAAAAAGACAAAAAGGAAAAAAAAATATTTCGATAATTTGTAGAATGAATAGACCTTATTTTTTTCTCAACCACCCTCATTGTCATTTAAATTTTTTTCAATATTGCTATTATAACTAATGCAATGATAAACCTCTGTGCATGCTTCTTTGTTCCCATCTTCTTTTTTTTTTTCCTTTTTGTCTTTTTTCATGTCCGGCAACGGATCGCAACCCTCAGTGTCGTGCCCATACCGGACCAGGACCGGCAACGGGATCGCAACCGTCAGTGTCACACCCGCACCTCGCTCAGCCAGTGAGCGGGAACCGGTCTGTATGTGGGATCCAAACCCTCGGCGGGAGCGCCACCGCGCTCCCAAGCAGGGCACTGTAGCAGTGCGCCACCAGGCCGGCCCTGTTCCCATCTTCTAAATGAGCAACTAATACAGGAAAATGTGGAGAGTGCTGGAGCAGGCCCCAGCATAATACACCCACCCAAGGCACAAGTTCCCTTCTAGTATGGCTGATGTTACTATGTGTCCTCAAGCAAGCTGAGCAATGTTTCTTCACCTCTGGGTTTCCTCTGCTACAAAATGAGGTGTTTTTTTTGTTGTTGTTGTTGTTTTTTCTCATATCCTCAGAATAAAGGGAGTGGATCTGCAACTCAGTACTCCCTTCTGTGGAGCCACCATGTCATTAAATATTTGTTGCAAGCTCAGGGACAATGACCAAGGGTGTCCCCATTGCAATACCTGGTGCCACCCTCTCTCAAAACCAATCCAGTATAGAAATGCTGGTGCCACAGTGATGAACAAACACTGGGATTTGGCTCACCCTGGGCTGTTTGGATTTCAGTGCCAGGGGCAGGAGATCTAAAAGACATGAAAAGAAACAGCTGAATTCCAAGACACTCCTTCAGATAAAGTTTCCTTTAAAACATTTTTACCATTCTTCATCAATATTTATAAAGTGATGACTAGATACGGCCATATGCCTCTTGGGCTCTGTCTAGAACACACCCATGATACGTGATCAAAATACAATTGTTTGTTGGGCAGGAGTGGGTGGAGGCACTTTTATAGACAAGCTTCTTTGAAAATAAGGAACCAGGTCAGGCCCACATAGCAAAAAATAAAATCATAATCAGTTATATGAGCACAAAAAGATGAATGTAAATATTTTTAGGGGCAACATTGGTGTAGCAGAAAGAGCATGGGATTTAGAGTTCTGGCTTTCATTCCCCGATTGGACTCTTGCTATCAGAGACTCAGAGCAAGTTAACCACTCTGAGCTTCAGTTTCTTCCGTGGGGTATTATAGAAGTTATTAAAAATGCAGAAAGAAGCACAACCTTTCTAGAAAGAGTCAGTTGATTTATCTGGCCTCCCAAGCAGGCAGAATGTTGTAAATACTTGCCAACATGTTGAGGGTTGAGGACCCATAGGGCTTCATCCAGTAGTCAGCATCTAATCTTGAAAGACAGCAGAAAGGACACCCAGCTTCTAAATATGTCCCTCATTAAGTCCCACATGGTGCCTGGAATTCCTAAATGGATTGTCTTTTGGGCTAAATGAGTGGTTCTCATCACTTGCTTATATTAGAATTGCCTGGAAAGAAGTTTTAAAATGTCAATGCCCAGGCCTCACCCTCAACCAACTAAGGCCATGCTTTGGTATTGTTTGCAAAGCTCCCAGATGACTCTGTTGTACAGCCTGAGCTCAAAAACCACAGAGTTATGGTCCGAAGACACCAATCAAACGTCCAGAGCAAATAAACCTGCTAGTTATTTTTCTTCCAATAACCCCAGTGTCAAGAAATGTGTTAGATTAACTAGTCAGTCTCTCAGCAATTCACCACAGGGACATAGATGGGGTGATTCTGATGTCCAGATGATATACAACAGAGAAAAGCCTAGAGCACCACAGAAGCACCGCAGCCCTGCAGTGAGTCAGGTAGGGAAGGGGAGAAGCAATAATGACATGAAACTTGTTCATCATCAGCATTTACTGAGTCACTACTAGTTGCCAGTACTGTAGGCTAAGCATTTCATATTTTCTTCTTACAATACTCATGCGCAGACTGGAGACAGGGTATGGGTAATGGGTGTGGGGTAGTAAGACAGTGTAACATTCCTGGAAAATAACTTGGCAATATGTGTCAAGAGCCCTTGAAATGTTCACATACTTGGGCCAAGGAAGTCCACTTCAATGTGACTATCCCATGGAAAGGGTCACCAATGCAGCTGGTACTTTTGTTCATAAAGATGTTCATTGCAGCATGATTTATATTAGTAAGAAACTATGCACAGCCTAATACCCAACAAATGGATGGTGATTACATTAATGTTGCTACATTATACTGGAGTATAATGCAACCATTAAAGATGTTTTCCTCTATATATGAATAAATTTCATGACAATGAAAATTTTATATAGCAAAATATTAAATAAAATAAAGTAAGATAAAAAAGAAAGAAAGAAACAACAAACACAGTAATACGTTGAACTTTTAGAAAACTAGAGGTGGGGGCCGGCCCGGTGACGCACTGCTATAGTGCGCCGCTTGGGAAGCGCGGTGGCGCTCCCGCCGAGGGTTCGGATCCCACATACAGACCGGTTCCCGCTCACTGGCTGAGCGAGGTGCGGCGCAACACCGAGGGTTGCGATCCCGTTGCCGGTCCCGGTCCGGTACGGGGGCGACACTGAGGGTTGCGATCTGTTGCCGGACGCGAAAAAAGACAAAAAAAGGAAAAAAAAAAAAAGAAAACTAGGGGGGGAAAAGGGGAGGGGAGGAATGAGGAACTGGTCAACAGACACAAAGAATGATGGG
>NW_007736300.1:34127-37147 GCF_000696425.1 Galeopterus variegatus | reverse complement strand
AATAAATTTCATGACAATGAAAATTTTATATAGCAAAATATTAAATAAAATAAAGTAAGATAAAAAATACAGCAGGAAACAACAAACACAGTAATACGTTGAACTTTTAGAAAACTAGAGGTGGGGGCCGGCCCGGTGGCGCACTGCTACAGTGCGCCGCTTGGAAGCGCGGTGGCGCTCCCGCCGAGGGTTCGGATCCCACATACAGACCGGTTCCCGCTCACTGGCTGAGCGAGGTGCGGCGCAACACCGAGGGTTGCGATCCCGTTGCCGGTCCCGGTCCGGTACGGGCGCGACACTGAGGGTTGCGATCTGTTGCCGGACACGAAAAAAGACAAAAAAAGGAAAAAAAAAAGAAAACTAGAGGTGGAAAAGGGGAGGGGAGGAATGAGGAACTGGTCAACAGACACAAAGAATGATTGTGTACTGTAATGATGAATAAGATAACTATACAGATCTAACCACCACACGTTGTATACAATAATTGAAAATCAATGTTGCACCCCACATATATGTATAATAAAAATAATAATAATAAAAATATTATCTACAGTGTGATTCAAAGTCCTATGAATGGCAAATAACTGTGAAACTCGTCACACTACAAAGTAGGTTGCTGTTGGCAGAACTCCAGCACCTTTCTTCAGAGAATAACCTTCAAGTGGCTAAAAAGCATACTGCCAAAACGAAAATCTTTTAACAGCAAACACTTGATTATGTTGCAGTGCTGCGGAGTCATCCGTGTTCTAGTTTGTGCACTAAGGCTAGACCCTGCGTCCCTCCCCACCCCCAATGACGCCAGGCAGGGAGGCAGATGTATATACATAAAACCCCCCAGGGCAGATGATTACCCCATAGCCCACCCTGATAAAACAGACTGAGATAAGAGGGGAACAGATATTCACTGAGTTGCAAAACCCCTCCCCAAGGCTTGTCTACTATAATTGTAAAAATTAAGTTACAGATTAACCTTAAGACCCCTTTAGGAATTCCTGCAAGGGCCGAGCCCGTGGCGCACTCGGGAGAGTGCGGCGCTGGGAGAGCAGCAGCGCTCCCGCCACGGGTTCGGATCCTATATAGGGAAGACCGGTTTGCTCACAGCGCTCACGGGCTGAGCGCAGTGCGGCCGGTCTCAAAAAGGACAAAAAAAAAAAAAAAGGAATTCCTGCAAGAGCTCAAAGCTTCAAGGGGACTGCTACAATGACCCTCCTGGAGTGATGATAATGAACACCACCACCATCCTGCACCTACTGAGCAGGCTCAAGGACCAGAGCACTAACTGAGCATCTGCCCGTGGTGCAAGCAGGAAGAACAGAATGAACCGCCTCCAGTGACACTGGCCTGTAACCCTCGACTCCTTTCTCTATAAAAGACCCTGAACAGCTCCCCTCGGGGGGCTAGCTTTACTGTAGCTATCCCCTTACGCATATCTTCTCTTCTAATAAAGCACTGCTTGTTTTACTGCTGGGTGCATTGTTCATTTCTATGATCCAATAGCCTAATTCAGTACAAGGCAAATTAGGAGGTAAGGGGACTGTGGGTGCCAGGAACGTCTCTGAGATTTTCCTCATGCACCACATGCTGCTTAGTGCTGCTCTAATATCTGCACCAGTGGAAATTGGGAAGCCTCGGGCACCAGAGGAGAACCTAGCTGCAAGAGGCAAGTGGCCACTGGAACTATACTGCTGGTAAGTCTGTCCTGGAGCCTACGGCCTAAATTCTGACAAGACAATGCTTTATTCTCTTTTACTCACCCTTTTTCTTTCCCTTTTCTTCCTCTTTTCTCTTCGTTTGTTTGGTTAGACATTTAGTTGAATATTGGTTATATGAATAAACTTTCCAATCCTTGCATCAACTTTTGGATTTTCGAGTCATTTGAGTCATTTGTTTATTGCAAGAGGGCGAGCTGAGCCTGGTCTGTTGGTAACAATGTGAATATCTGTCCTCTGAGCCTGGTCATTTTAGGCTGTTGATTTGGGCTATTTTTATGACATATATGAGTATAAGATATATAATAATAATATATCATATATCATATAATAATATATGATACTAATATAATACTATGACACAAATCATATATCATAAGAATAGGCTACTTCAGTTGTGCAGTCTAGAAAGGTAGGATTCAATGAGGGCAGCATAACTGAAATTATGGAGAACTGAAACTCGAAAAATACAGGAATCTGATCCTGTGTCAGGTTGCTGTTCATGTGAATGCTAAAATTGCTCTCCAAGTATTTCAGAGGCAGGCAGATGGTTTTTAAGTCTAAAAACCAACTGGTTAAATTAAATCAGGCTTTGTGGTCCTTTGAGAATACTAACGCTGTTTAAAGATTTCTTGTAATCCAGATGTTTAACTCCTTGTCCAAATCTCTTTGATCGGTGTGAATCCACCTGGGAACATAACGAAATGCTGCCTTTCCTGTGAGGCTTCTCTCTTTTTTCATCACATCCTGGTTCCTATTAAGTCCGAAGCCCTCCTCATGACTTGTCTCTTAGTATAATGGCCCTCTTGTTTCAAGACGGATCCTATGTACATTTAAATTAGTTATAAGAGATGCAAAAATCGCATAAAGGATCCAACTCTCTTCTCCAACATTAAGAGGCACCACCATTCTCCAGCTTTGGAGATCACCTTTGCTTTGAATGATCAAACAAAACAAGTATGACTTTAAGAAATCGAGTGCTTCGCACAAATGTCCTGGTGCTCACCCGCCACCTCTTGCTCCATGCCTCCACTCCTGGTCTTGCCTCCATCCCCTCTACTTTCTGCATCACTGCTCTTATCAGCTGCTACCATTTCCATTACCACTTGGCCGCTCATATGGACACACTACCCTCTTCCTCATTCTCCAAGGCAATGCTTTTACTGAATGTTGGAGGCAACAAAGAAAAATCATCCTGCAGATTAAGAAACAACTCAAAATTAAACATGCAAATTAAGTGCTCTTGAATTTCCTTGGGCATCCTGATATTGCTTTCCTGCGGGGGGGGGGGGGGGGGGGTGGGGGGAAAAA
>NW_007736300.1:14650-33843 GCF_000696425.1 Galeopterus variegatus | reverse complement strand
TGGGGGGGGGGGGGGGGGGGCGGTGTTGGGGGACAAAGTGAGGACTGGTCAGAATAAAGCCATCATCACTACTCTAAGATGAATTCTGTGTCCCAAATTAATGCCAGGTCCTGTGTGGCGCAGCCTCACATGATATTACATTCAAAGAAACAGTTAACAGGAGTAAAAATCACTGCAATCTCTAATTGCATTTGTTTAAGGATAAAAAGGGCATTCAGTCCAAGTCCACTGAACATTTCCTCTCTCTTCTGCTCTCCAACCTCCTGTAGTTATTCTAGAGCCTCTCACTCTCTAAACTTCTTACTCTCAATTCTCCTTCATGATTTTCCCAATGTCCAACCAAAGTGGATTTTTAATCTACCTCCTTTTCTTTTAACACCAATTTACATCAATTTAGCCTCTCAGGCTTCCTTTATTTTCTCTGCTTTGCCTAATTCAAGGATTCTACACACAGGAGTAGAACCTGGGAGCTGACTGAGCAAAAATCTTTCCTCGACAAGCAACTGGGGAGGGGAAGAGAAGGGACAGTGGGAGGGAGGGGACATTTGAAAATGTATACATTTATAATTCCTGTTCTCATTATGCATTAACATATTTCCCTGCTATAGTTCAGGAGACAAGCCCTTCTTAGGGAGTTAGGAACATGGGAATGGCCTGTTGGGGAAGCAGTGTCAGGACAATCTATCTAGGAGTGGGAAAGCCAGCAGAGTGGTGGTTTCCAAAGTGTGGTCCCTGGGCCAGCAGCATCAGCAACTTGTTAGAAATGCAAACTCTTGGACCCCACTCCTACCTACTAAATCAGATGCTGAGGGTGGAGCCCAGCACTGTGTTTAACAAGACTCTAAGGGAATTCTGAGGCAGCTAAAGTTTGAGAAGCACAACCCCGGACTTCTCCAGACTAAGGAGCTCATTCAGCTTGATTCAGGTTTGTCTCTACCTCTCTCTATCTCTATGACCTCTGCCACATCACTTAACCCCGAGTCCAGAGGAGACCACATTGGACTTTCTGCTACAGAGTCCCAGGGCTCCTCATGTCAAAGGCTGGCCCCTGGGAGGGATTCTCTCTCTTTATTTCTACCCTCAGGGACTGCTTTCTCTCTTGCTTTATCCTTGGGTGCCTCTCCCTCAAGTTTAGGCACTATTTAAATAATAATAGCACAACAGTTCCCAACCCTCTTTGTGATAGTTACTGGACACTCCTAAGAACATGGCTTATATTCCTGAAGTTAGGGCTCACTAATGCCACCTTCCCTAGTCACTCTCTAAATGAGTCTCTCAGCTTATCCACTAGTAAATGTTCATTGTATGAACAGATGGCAGAACTGAATTTTAGTTCTTTGCTCAAAATGATCAAAATAATTGTTAATGCTGACACAGCTTAAAAAAGAAAACTTGAACTTTTCCAGACTTTGGCTTCAAAGGCTCATTCCATTGTAGTTGAGCCTGTATAATCATGCCTTTTCATTTTTTATATTTCCGATGCTTTGACATCTTGGGGCCTTGCTGAACTCCCAGGGTTAGCTAATTCCTAGTGAAAGCAAACAATTAGCTTGTGAGTGCTCCTTTCATATGCAAATCAACCAACCCAGAGCCCATATCCCCAACTACCACCTTTATTGAGCTGTCATACTCTGGCCACTGGCCACCTCCCCTAATCACCCAGGGCCAGCTACCAGACAACTAGACACAGCGCCTATACCCCAGAGCCGCTGAAATTATTCGAATTTGCTGTGAACCTACTTACCCTGCCTCACCGGTCCTTCCCGTGAAAATCACTACAAAGGCTTTTGCCCACCTTTCCCTGCTCCACCTTCCTCCTGAATGCTTGCCATGAGGCCCTGTGTGGCCTGCCCTGCCTCCTGTTTCTAGGGATCTGTGGGTATAAACTCCGTCCTTCATGACAGTGATTTCTATGTCTGTGTGTCTTATCATTCGTGATTAAAACAAATCCTGGTCACCCTTAAAACAGAGCCACGCATTGAAACGACAGTCCCCGAGTCCACATAGCTTGTTCTTGGCCATTAGTGGGCTCAAATTCACTGCCGGAGTACAAATGTGCTCTCTGAAAACCATTAGGTAAGAGGCCTACTTATGAATAGAACAGGACTCCAGCAAGCCCCACATTGTTTCCATTTTAAATAAATCTGTCTCTACTCTTCCCAACCTCTCCTTTTCTTCCAGCGTGCTCTTATTAATTTTGGGTTAGAGTCCTCAGTAGCAATTTATTTCATTTTAAGTCATTTAAAACTTGCACTAGGAGTTCCGCCCTTAGGAAGTACAGCCTTTATACTTTACTCACTGGTGCCCAACCCGCAGAATTTTGGTGAAGCAGAGGATTGCTTCTGCCTGGCTTCTGATTCTGCCGGCTCTGGGCTTTTCGGAAGAGGGTGGTGATTAACATCAATCAAAGTGCACCCTGGGATGCAGCAATGAGGCAGAAGCCACAGAAAGAAAAGAATGAGGGTACGGTTGCAGAAGGCCGAGAGATAGTCTGGTACTGGCTCTCACACACGCGCAGGAAGCCACCCCCACGTCCTGGCTCCCATTCTCCAGCTGAAAGTTCATGGTAACCTAAGCAAATGCTTCTCGAATGTTAATATGCATGAGAATCACCTGAAGATTTTATTAAATGTACATTTTTGATTCAGCAGGTCTGGAGTGGGCCCGAAATTCTGCATTTCTAACAAGTTCCCAGGTGATGCCAATGTTGCTGATGCATAAGCCACACTTGAGTGGCAAGAACCTAACTACTCCACATGGCTAAGAGGAGAAACTAAAAACACAAAAAACTCATTAACTGGGAGTAACTAAGCATTTCTGCTGAGTGTTATCATCAACCTCAACAGTGTATGTTAAGCTAAAATATCTGAATTTGGAGGTTGTTTTCACTGTTTTTTCAGAAAACAAAATATTTCAAAAGTGATATGTGCGTGCTATTGTTTTGTGCATGAGTGTGTATTACATTTCCACTTTCTTAGCAAGTTTTTGCTTACGTAAAAAACTAACTCCTGGGGAGCATGATACAGAGGGGACAAGGGTTACCCCCAGTCGTGGCACCAGTTCAGAGGGTAGCACACAGAGTTTGGAACCAGACCAGCCTGTGTCAGACTATTTTCCAAAACATCACCTTGGCCAGTGCTTCTCAAAAATGTGCTTCTTGTTTGAGGGGTTGAATGCTTGGAAGTCACAAGACACAATGGATGAAATATTGATATATTTATGTATTGATACTCTACAACTTAACTGGCAGAAAATATGGCTCTAATAAACGAATGCAACATAGAATAAAACCTCCCCCGGGCCAGCCCGGTGGCGCACTGCTCCTAAATATGGCTCTAATAAACGAATGCAACATAGAATAAAACCTCCCCCGGGCCAGCCCGGTGGTGCACTGCTCCTACATACAGACCAGTTCCCGCTCACCGGCTGAGCGAGGTGTGGGCGCAGCACTGAGGGTTGCAATCCCGTTGCCGGTCCCGGTCCGGTACGGGCACAACACTGAGGGTTGCGATCCATTGCCGGACACGAAAAAAGACAAAAAGGAAAAAAAAAATTTAAAAAAAAAAGAATAAAACCTCCCCCAAGTCCTTTAGGGAATGAGCCTCAGTTTCATTATTGGTCAATGGGGAATAACCCCTACCTCACAGAGGGAGACCTCTGATCTTTCCATTGGAACCAAAGATATGCAAAGACTTTTGCTCCTGGTGCTTGTGTAGCAGTCACCACAGGCACACAGAATGGCAACCATGACAACATGCTACTGCCATTTATTCAGCATCTATCCTGTACCAGATACTATGCAAAGGGCTTTGCAGACATCTCATTAAACATGACAACAACTGGGCTGGGTAAGTATTTTAATTATCTCTATGCTGAAGATGAGAAAGGTTAAAACAGGGGTTCCCTAATAGAGCTCATTGGCAGAGTTCTCTCCTCCTCCTCTTTCAATGGGCTGCTCACCTGCCCATGCTCCCATGCTAGAAATTTGCCTTCTTTATCAAGAAATTAACATGTGGCTGCTGGCCAAGCAAGTCCCCATGGCAGTATTTCTTAACTCTTTGTTGAGTCACAATCCCTCTGAGAATCCACTGAAGGCCATGGACCCTCTTCCCAGAAAAATGCACATAAGCCAACAGCATTTTGCATCCACCTTCAGGGAGTTCACAGGCCCAAGAAAAGAACCTCTGTGTTACAGAGTTGTAGAAGACAAGGAGAGCTTTGCTAGGCTTCGTGCCGAACTTGACCTGCCCTTCCAAGCATTGACCTCAAATATTCTCCATAGACGTTTTCCTGACCATTTTATTTTTCAAATATTTATATTGATAAAAGATTAAACAAATCCTAAATGTCAAAAATATTCCCTGGCACCAGGGAGCCTATAGAGTTTCCACTTTTTTAAAGCATCAGTCATTAAAGAGACTGTCTTTCTATTATGAATAGACAATATCAGTGCAGATTAGTGAACAACCCAGAGAATACTTGTTTCTCTTTCTCTTGGTAACTGAATGTAATAAGATACTTAACACAAAACAATGGTATCACTCCCTACTGGTTTCTTGACATAAGAAGAGACTTGAGCTGTTGACAAAAAATACAGAGGCGAGAAATGCAGTCTGGTGGTTTTTATAACTCCCACATATGAAGAAAAAAACGTGGGAGTGGGAAGGATGGAAGGGAGGGAGGAATGATAGAGAGGCAAGAGAGAAGAGGCCAGATGTTTATATTTAGAATAATTCGAAATTGGGCCGGCCCGGTGGCTCACTGCTACAGTGCGCCGCTTGGGAGCGCGGCGGCGCTCCCGCCGAGGGTTTGGATCCCACATACAGACCAGTTCCCGCTCACTGGCTGAGCGAGGTGCGGGCGCGACACCGAGGGTTGTGATCCCATTGCTGGTCCCTGTCTGGTACGGGCGCGACACTGAGGGTTGCGATCCGTTGCCAGACATGAAAAAAGACAAAAAAAAGGAAAGAAAAAAAAAAAGAATAATTCGAAATTAACCTTTATTGCACATCTTGTAGATCCGTGTGTTCTCTCTGGACCAGTAGCATCAGCATCATCTGGGAACTTATTAAAAATGCAAAGTCTCAGGGCCCCACTTGAGGCGTACTATATTAGAAACTCCCCTGGTAAGACCTAGCAGTCTGTTTGTTTCTTTTTATAAATACGTTCATTTTTTAAGCCTTTATGTTTTAAGGGCTGGGCAGTTAGCTCAGTTGGTTAGAACGCGTTGTCATAACACCAAGGTCAAGTGTTTGGATCCCTATACAGATCAGCCTCAAAAAAATATATATATACATACATATATATATACACCAAGGTCAAGTGTTTGGATCCCTATACAGATCAGCCTCAAAAAAATATATATATACATATATATATATATATATATATGTATGTATGTATGTATATTTTAGTGCAGCTTTAGGTTCACAGCAAAATTGAACAAAAGGTACATGGTACATAGATTTCCCATATACCCTCTGCCCACACACCTGTACAGCCTCTTGCATTATCAACATCCCCCACCAGAGTGGTACATTTATTACAATTGATGGATTTACATTGACACATCCTGATCACCCGAAGTCCATAGTTTACATTAAAGTTCACTCTTGGTGTTGCACATTCTATGGGTTTGGACAAATGTATAATGCCATGTATCCACCATTATAGTATCATACAGAGCAGGTTCACTGCCCTAAAAATCCTCTGTGCTCCACCTATTTATCCCTCCTTCCCCTTACCCGTGGCTACCATTGACCTTATTTTCTCCATTGTTTTGCCTTTTCCAGAATGCCATCGAATTGGAATCACAGTCTGTAGCCTTTTCAGATTTGCTTCTTTCACTTAGTAATATGCATTTAAATTTCGTCCATGTCTTTTTATGGCTTGATAGCCATTTCAATGGAATAATATTCCATTGTCTGGATGTACCACAGTTTATCCATTCACCAGCTGAAGGGCCTCTTGGTAGCTTACCAAGTTTTGGCAATTATAACTAAAACCGCTATAAACATCTGTGTGCTGGTTTCTGTGTAATCCTAAATTTTCAACTTGTGTGAGTAAATACCAAGGAGCGTGATTGCTGGATCATGTAGTAAGAATATGTTTAGTTTTGTAAGAAACTGGCAAACTATCTTCCAAAGTGGCTGTACCATTTTGCACTCCCACCAACAATGAATGAGAGTTCTCGTGGCTCCACATTCTCGCCAGCATTTGGCGTTCTGAAGTTTGGCCATTCTAACAGGTGTGTAATGGTCAGCAGTTTGTTTTCAACAAGCCCTCAAGGTGATTGTCATGCACAATAATGATTAAGTACCACTGTTGTGGACAGATACTCTCTTACAGAAGAAATCATCCCAGCTGGTCCTAATTCAAACCGCAGACCTTGTAATGAAAGGGGAGCATGAGGAAGAGAACAATGGTGAGACTAGTGCTTTTGGAGTGACAGCAACATGCCAGGCACCGTATGATTATGATCTCATTTTATCCTTCTGTAAGGCCTGAGCATTTTTAATCTTGTCTCCACTTTAAAGATCTTTTGAAATGAGATTCCAAGAGATAATATAACTATTCAAGATTACAGACCTAAGTAGTGAGTTCACAGTAGGAACTTTGAAAAGTCTAATAAATTATAAAGAAAAATGTAGAAATTTCCCACAACCCCATTGGAAACCACTATTATCATTTAATGTATCTCCTCGTACTTCCCCCCCCCCCCCCCCCCCGCCTCCTTTGTAAAACTCCTCTGGATTTAAAGGCTACTTTGTGGTTTTTCATGAAGTTTAGGTTCCAGAGAGGGTTCCTTTGAGATCTGAAGACCCGGGAACTGATGCCTCAGCTCCCAGCTCTGCTCTAATCTCCTCTACAAGCAGGTGTCAGAGCCTTTGGTTTTCTCTGTCCCTACATTTGATAAGGCACAGAAGCAAGAGCTTAGAAAATTAAACAAGTGAGCTGACGTAGATGCTGAAAGTTGGCCAAAAACGAAGTGGGAGCTAAGACCCTACTCTAAGACAACAGAAGTGGACTTTGAGCCAGATGCAGAACAAGCTATTTGTGCTCAGTTCTCTAGGAATCGGATGGAGGCTTGTTCTGAGATGTGTGCATCTTGTGCTGGGGCTGAAGGGAACTGCTGTTTCTGGAACACACTGCAAGTATCTGTTCCAGGCGGGACGTCATGGTCTCTGCACCACGAGCCAGGCATTGTGCACTAGAGTCAGGGAATGGAAGTCATCAGAATTCTGGACGACTCTCTGTGATGTTTGGCTGGTTCTCTCTTTAACCCCCTGTGGAGGCTGGTGTGTATCTGTTTCATGCCAGACTCAGAGAAAATAGTAAAGATAAAAGACAAGAGGCTTAGGCTCAGAGATGTTGTTTTTTAAAAGTGTTTGTTTTCCTTGCTGTTAAGACCAATTGTCCAAGTCAATCATTTGGGGCTGCATTTTATTAATGCACCTCAAAAAAAAAAAAAAAAAAACTAGAGGTTTCTAGAATCTATAGCTGTGGGTGGCCCAAACGTAATAAGCTTCTTCCTTCTGAAGAAAAGAGAAGGAAAGAAAAAGAAGGAAAGCTTAGTTTTTCCTCCAGCCTTGCCACTGATTCTATGAAGCCTAGAAGCAATTGCTGCCCCTCCCAGAGCAAGCCCTTAGTTTTTAACTAATCTGAAATGGAAAAGATAACCTGGACAGATTTTATGTGACAGAGTTGCCTGTGGATAATCTGCCTGTGGATAATAGAAATTTACAATGAAGGTTTGCCAGAAGAATGCCTTTTAGACCTGAGGGTCCTTTGTTATGTATAAGACAATTTAGGATAAAGGCAGGAAGTGGGTTCTAAAAAGAAAAGCACCATTATGTAAGTTAAAGAGTAATATAAGATATTCACTTAAGAGAGAAAAGTTTTAACGTATTGTACTTATCTACTTTTGAATAGACAATACATTCATATAGTTCAAAATTCAAACACTAAAGAATGGAGTGAAAAGAACCCTTCACATCTCTGTTCTCCACCCCCATTTTTCCTCTTGGGGAGTAATCAGGGTTACCAGTTTTTAGTATTCTGTCAGACATATATTGCATATAAATAAGCAATAAACATATCCCTAGACCCCATTGTTGGGAAAATAGGATAATTTAATCAGACCCCCTTGCCTTAGTCCAGTTGGGGGTGGTGTGGCGCATTCTTTGTAAGCAAGTTGTGTGTGGGTGGAGTTAGTGTGCACTGGTGGCACCGCAGCCACTTGTCTGGTGTTTACTGCCTTGGGCGTCTGCCCGCGAGGCCATACTCTCATCCTATAGCTCCAACAGCCTTTTTCGCCAGTTACCTAGCTCATAGACCTGTATTTGAAGGGTTTGTGACCCAGTCTGTGAACGGGCTTGAGGGATCTGTGAGCTTCAGACCCAACCCTAGCCCAACACATATATCCCTAGACCCCATTTTTAATGCAAAGGAGAACATTCCATACGTACTGTTCCACGCCTTGTTTTCACATTTAACAGTCTCTATAGTGTTTGTTTCAGTGTATAAGGAACTTCCCCATATATGAGCCCTACCTTAAAAATCATACCCCATCTAAGAGGTTCCTTCTAAGCATCCTTGTTTGTGCCTGATTGGTCTCCTTTTTATGGTTTTCTGTCTTTGATTTCATTGTAAGCCTTCTTTTCTATTCTTATATTTCATCTGGCTTAAAGGAAGAGCAGATCTCTGTGCTGCAGTGACCCTAAGTTTCTAAGAACTCTAGTGATTGGTCTGAAGAAAATTCCTGAGGTTGGGAGAATGTATCTTTCTGGAGAGACAGCTATGCAACAGGATATAAGGAGCAAGGAGTAGGGACAAGACAGGAAATGGAATCAAGATTAAAGACAAAGGCAATGAGAAAGAACTAGACGTTCGCCATAATATAAATGATTTGGGTGATTGAACCAGTAAACACTGTTTTTCTGTGTGAGGAGTCTGTGGTAAGTGTGCAGAAGCAGCTAATATGTTAAAGCAGTAGAGAGGGATTATGCTAATGTGCAGACTGAAATGTGCATGGTTAGCTGTAAAAAGTAATATTGTCACTACAGATGTGAATGTAAGTTGATATATTTCTAGTGGCCAACTTGGGAAAAAATCAAAAGGATTAAAAATGCACCTACCTTATGGAATTTTCCACAAACTCCAATTATTTTAAGGAAACAAGGGTGAACAGAGTTGTCACATTATTTATAGCAGCAAAATTTTAGAAACGATCTAAATATATAATGTAGGGGATTAATGTAGTAAATTATGGTGCATCCATAAACGAAAATACTGTCAGCTATAAAATATGTTTACAGGTATGAGAAAAATGTTCTCCATACATACATTTCTACATTTTAAAAAATGCATACAGCAAAAAGGCTCACTCTGTATATTTATTATACTAATAATAGCAAGTGTTTACTAAGATTCACCATGTATCAGAAGCTCTTTGCAGCATCTTAAATGTAACTCATTATAGTTTACAACCCATAAATTAGGACAGATGATAATTTCCAATTTGCCCACAAGAAAACTAGGCACAGAGCAGCTAAGCAACCTGGATGAGATCATACAGTTGGCAAGTGAAAGGGCTGGGACTTGGACTCAGCTATTCTGGCTAGAAAGCCAGACCCACATGGTTAACCACATGTGATAATGTGGTTACCTAGGAGAAACCTAGGTAACAAGATAAAATTAGGGTTTCGAATGTTGACTGGAGGGGGGATATGTGTCTTTGCATGGGAGGAAGTAATCTTCATAGGGGAGTGAAGGAGGTGGGTGCAGGAGGGGTCTGCCCATGTTACAATGGTTCAGTTCTGGTAAGCCTGAGATGAGGAACTGAAATCAAGGGTAAAATATAAATTTAAGGAGATTTGGAAGGGGCCAAAATAAATCAATTTAGTATCTTAAAGATGATTTAATTTAGTCACAGAATGTGCTCTGAAAGCATTCAGATTGAAAAAAAACAAACAAAATGCAAGTGCTTATAAATCTGAACTTGCAGTGATCAACTATTTATCCATATAATAATTTCTTTAGTCTATAATGCTTGCTTAGGATATCTTTTAAAAGTGTGTTCTTCCCATGCACTTTAAATTAAATTAAATTAAAATATTTAAAATAGGGGCTGGCCCGTGCCTCACTTAGGAGAGTGTGGTGCTGATAACACCAATGCCACGGGTTAAGATCCCCTTACCGGTCATCTTTAAAGTATATATATATATATATATATGGTTTTTTTTTAAAGTAAAAGAGTAAAATGAGGTTCTTTGTTATAAGACAAAACAAACTAAAAAATAATAAAATAATAATAATAATTCCAGTATTCAGCTTACTTACATATTGAATAATTGTGTGGGGAGACATTGGTCATATTTTGTAACTTTTCCTTGGAAATGCTTTCAAAGCCACTTTCATTATTATTCCACATTGTTTTTAACCAAAAAATTATTTCACCTACACCATTTACCACTCTTATTACCAAATGACTATGTTTCCAGAAGTTCCAACCCACTGACAAACGGGGATGATTTGTCATCAAGGAGGATGTTTCAGTAAACGGACTGCAGCTTTTCAAGCCTCAAAGAGATATTCCCATAACAAATTTAGTAATGTCAACATTGTTGGAATAAGTCTATCTTCCTAAAATAGCTCCGGAGAAAAAATCTGACATTTTTATTTAAAAACAAAATTAGTCACATTATTGTCATGTATATAACTTCACGTTTAAATATACATATATTGCATAAATTGAGCTTTATTTATATACACATATCTAGAATTTATTTCAAGGCATATGGGCATAGTACTTCTTAAAGTACAATAAACATAATTTTCCTCTTCATTCCATAATGGCCTGGAGCCTTGAGCAAACTAAAATAAACTACACTAATTTTTCAGTTATATATTAAAACCTTAAATTTGCCACACAAATATTCCCAAACCAACTCAGAGTAGTAAACTGATGGCGGGATAGAAAGCACAATCAGAGGGATTATTCTGAGGCTTGGTGGGAGGAGGGGACACTGTTTCTTGACCTTCTGTACTGAAAGGCTCCTTTTCATCTGGTTTCAATTCTCTTGTTTGTGCACCTTGCCGTATTTATTATTGAATTCCTGGTTTCTTCTTGTTTCATGTTCCATGTTCCTATGATTTATGAGAAATTGCTGATCTAGATGTTATCTTTGGCATCCAGGGAGTGCTCAGAGCCCCTTAAGAATGCTGAGACAATAAGTGTGTTTTGAGCTGCACAATACCCAGACTGAACAGATGTCCATCAATTCATGAAAAAATGCCAGCTGAAAACGCTTTAATATGATGCATTTTTCTTCTTAAACACAGCAACAGCAAGGATGTTTTCAAAATCACAGATAGTTTTCCCTCTTTGGTAGATGATTGTTGTTAGACATGATAAGACTTTGTCCTACGATAGTCATTTGAGGAGAAATCTATCTTGGGATAGTTTTTTTTGTTTGTTTGTTTTTTTTTTTTAGTTTAGTTTAAGGTAAAGCAGAATGTTTTTTACATCAGGGATTTGTCTTGTTTTGTTGACTAATAAATGAAATATGCTAATGATATTTCAGTTGATCTGGTTTATAAGTGTGTATGGAATGAGAGTTTTTTTTTTTTTAATGGTGACCAGTTTTCTCTTGCTTAATGGAGTGAAAACTAATTAGCAGGTCAAATGTGCTGGGAGAAGATCATCTAATTAGATACATTTTTCAGGCTAATCAAAATAGCTGGGGAATTTTCCCTAGACTTCCTCCTTTCCACTAGAGGGGGTTAAACACATCCCCAGAAAACACTGCTCTCATTAAACTTTATCTTTCTACGGAAGTCATACTGTAATTAAACTTGCCAAAATACTATAGCAAATACCCGAAATTGACATGTCTACAGATTTCTTAGAGGGCTTAGTGTTTTGTAACTTTGCCCATAGAATTTTTTTTTTTTTAACATTTACTCATACATATTTGTAGGGTACAGTGTGTTGTTTCAATACCTGCATATACTGCAAAACGACTCACTTAGGGTAAGTAGCATAGCTCTGTACCCATCAGTCCACCACTTCTCTTCCCCTCATCTCCCTACTTTCCTGGCCTCTGGCAACCATTGTTATACTCTCTACTTCCATGAGAACCACTTTTATTTTATTTTTTTAGATTTCACATATGAGTGATATCATGCAGTATTTGTCTTTCTGTGCCTGGCTTACTTCATTTAACATGATGGTTTCCAGTTCCATCCACGTTTGGTGCAAATGATAGGATCTCATCTTTTTTTATAGCTGAATAGTATTTCATTATGTATATATACCACAGATTTTTAATACAGTCAGAGAGAGATGTGTCAATATATCAAAAAAGAGAGAGATGTGTCAATATATCAAGTCCTAATTATTTAAAATTAAACTTCATTCATTTTCATCTAATTTCTCAGAGTTAAATCAGAAAAGCAACACTCAGAATGAAGACAATATATAAAAAGGTTAAGGAACACTATAATAAACAGTTCACTTGCAATAAAAAATATATAATAGTAAAAGGAGAAAAGACATCTCTTTTTTCATGATAATAAGAGAAAATAGATACTTTCACCTGTTTCTTCACACAGATTTAGCAGCTGTGATAGAACACCTGGAGCAATTAATAGTTTTCTATTTAAACAAATTTAGCAAGAAAGTAATTATTTAAAAATTAGTTTAATAAATCAAATGTTTATTTCTGCAGTTCCAAATATTTAAATCCTAGGATACTTAAGGAGTAAGTAATCAAAAAGACTGAAGAGTTCTGTAAATTTCAAGAATTTTTAGAGGACATATATACCTCAGTCTCGGCTAAGGACAAATCTTTGATTTTCAGGGTTATCCTTTGTGAAGCTCATCAATTTAATTTCCAAAACCCAATGTTAAACTTTCTAGACCACAAAATGCTTATTTCTAGATGGTGAGATTAATCATGACTTTCATTTTCTTTTATAAAAAAGCATAAGCATAAGCTTTCATATTTTGCATTGTTTTTATAGTGTTTATTTTTATAGTGTTCATTCGTTTTATAACGGGGGGAAGTTATTGAAAAAAAATTCTGGGTTACCAAACACACACAGAAGTGCAATTTACAAGCACATGGCCCAATGATGAAGAAACAAGTTTTGTCGAGACAGGTTTTCATAAGGATGGCTTTTTACATACTCTACATTCTGAGATTCAGAAATTTAGTCATAAATGTAATCTTGTATCCATCTAGGTTAGGTACTTAAGTATCTTTTCTAAGAAGTTCATAAAAAGTTTAGTTAACAAGAACCAATCCCACACTAATAAATGATTTATGATAAAGTTAATAAACATTTAAATCAAGCCCCAAAGCAAACACAACTATATAAATAGTATACAAATAAAACTGTATTACCCCCAAACTGTTCTGTAAGATACAGAAGAAACTATTAACCATAAATGGTTAGAGAAATTACAGGGAAGCCTTGGTCCTGTCTAGATTCTTGTATTCTCTCACAGCCTCGTTCAATATCATGCATGGCTATCTCTCTGTGCCCCACAACGGACCATATCACATGCCAGTCTGAGTCCTCGGTATGGCATTTGATTTCTCTACATTGTGCTTGAATTCTTAATCTTCCTGTCTCCAAGTGTTCAAATCTCAGACTTAAAGAAACACTGCCTTCATTAACCATATTGCTATTTGCTAGCTACTTCAGTCTCTAATTGCTGTATCACAGACCTTTGCAAATAAAACATTGTTCAAATGCCATAAATGCCTGCTGTTGTTCCCTGTTACAAAACACCTTCTCTCTCAGACAATGAGCATAGAGGGACTTTCAGACCCCCTGGACTTGTCAGGCAGTGCACCAAGTGTTTTCCTTTATAATGAAGATAGAAGCTGTTACTTCATCTTTGTAGGCTCTGTCTTAGCCCAGTACCAGTAAGAACTTAGGCCTCTGCCCTGTTTTACTCAAGAAACAGTTATTCTCAGCATATTGAGATTTTTTTAAAAATAGACTTTACTAAGGATTTCAAAAGGGAAACAGAAAAGAGGTCTTACATTACACATCTTCATCAAACTGCTGCAAACATCCTAATCAGAGCTGACTCTCCTCCCCCAGTTCTCCAGCTTTGCTGCCAGCTGGGGTTCACCTTGCCACCTTTTATCCCCCACAGGGTCCCCAGCCCCACGGGTTCCCTTTCCTCCCTCCAATCTCTCACCCCCAATCTGCATATTTATGTACCCAGTTGTCAGCAAATTAAAAGCCGTCTTTAAAAAGTGAGAGGGTTATGAATAACAATTTTATTTTCTCCTGTTGCATTCACATGAAGTGCTCCCAACAAGCCTTGGTGATAGGTTTCATCATGCCTAGTTGACCCTGAGGAAAGTCCTGAATACAAACCTAAGTTCTCTCTCTCCAGAGCTTCATTCTACAGTATTATGCAATTCCTATTTCCTTGTACAATTCTAAAATGTCTGTATAACCCTCACATAAATGAGTGTGAAATGCCCAAACTCCAAAATCCAGGCAGCTACAAATATGGGGATGGTTTTTGTAACGCAAGACAGCAAATAACCACAGAATTATGTTTTCATTTGTCTCATTGTTTTAATAGTGAAGGAAGACATTCAAAGGTCAAATCCAAATTTGGAAGTTGCCTCTTTAAAAAAAAAGAAAGAAAGATAGGACAGCCTGTACGTCCTACCTATCAGTCACATAAAAAGAAGAAAGCATTTTCAGGCATCAGGCATTTTTGCAGAGTGACACTGAACTACATATTCTTATCCTCCAGCATTTATAAAGACGCATGCAGTAGCAAATAAATTGTGCGGTGGGGCNCAAGCCCCAAAGCAAACACAACTATATAAATAGTATACAAATAAAACTGTATTACCCCCAAACTGTTCTGTAAGATACAGAAGAAACTATTAACCATAAATGGTTAGAGAAATTACAGGGAAGCCTTGGTCCTGTCTAGATTCTTGTATTCTCTCACAGCCTCGTTCAATATCATGCATGGCTATCTCTCTGTGCCCCACAACGGACCATATCACATGCCAGTCTGAGTCCTCGGTATGGCATTTGATTTCTCTACATTGTGCTTGAATTCTTAATCTTCCTGTCTCCAAGTGTTCAAATCTCAGACTTAAAGAAACACTGCCTTCATTAACCATATTGCTATTTGCTAGCTACTTCAGTCTCTAATTGCTGTATCACAGACCTTTGCAAATAAAACATTGTTCAAATGCCATAAATGCCTGCTGTTGTTCCCTGTTACAAAACACCTTCTCTCTCAGACAATGAGCATAGAGGGACTTTCAGACCCCCTGGACTTGTCAGGCAGTGCACCAAGTGTTTTCCTTTATAATGAAGATAGAAGCTGTTACTTCATCTTTGTAGGCTCTGTCTTAGCCCAGTACCAGTAAGAACTTAGGCCTCTGCCCTGTTTTACTCAAGAAACAGTTATTCTCAGCATATTGAGATTTTTTTAAAAATAGACTTTACTAAGGATTTCAAAAGGGAAACAGAAAAGAGGTCTTACATTACACATCTTCATCAAACTGCTGCAAACATCCTAATCAGAGCTGACTCTCCTCCCCCAGTTCTCCAGCTTTGCTGCCAGCTGGGGTTCACCTTGCCACCTTTTATCCCCCACAGGGTCCCCAGCCCCACGGGTTCCCTTTCCTCCCTCCAATCTCTCACCCCCAATCTGCATATTTATGTACCCAGTTGTCAGCAAATTAAAAGCCGTCTTTAAAAAGTGAGAGGGTTATGAATAACAATTTTATTTTCTCCTGTTGCATTCACATGAAGTGCTCCCAACAAGCCTTGGTGATAGGTTTCATCATGCCTAGTTGACACTGAGGAAAGTCCTGAATACAAACCCAAGTTCTCTCTCTCCAGAGCTTCATTCTACAGTATTATGCAATTCCTATTTCCTTGTACAATTCTAAAATGTCCTTGCATTCACATGAAGTGCTCCCAACAAGCCTTGGTGATAGGTTTCATCATGCCTAGTTGACACTGAGGAAAGTCCTGAATACAAACCCAAGTTCTCTCTCTCCAGAGCTTCATTCTACAGTATTATGCAATTCCTATTTCCTTGTACAATTCTAAAATGTCCGTATAACCCTCACATAAATGAGTGTGAAATGCCCAAACTCCAAAATCCAGGCAGCTACAAATATGGGGATGGTTTTTGTAACGCAAGACAGCAAATAACCACAGAATTATGTTTTCATTTGTCTCATTGTTTTAATAGTGAAGGAAGACATTCAAAGGTCAAATCCAAATTTGGAAGTTGCCTCTTTAAAAAAAAAGAAAGAAAGATAGGACAGCCTGTACGTCCTACCTATCAGTCACATAAAAAGAAGAAAGCATTTTCAGGCATCAGGCATTTTTGCAGAGTGACACTGAACTACATATTCTTATCCTCCAGCATTTATAAAGACGCATGCAGTAGCAAATAAATTGTGCGGTGGGGCATAGAAGTAGAAATACAGTTGGTGAAGATTTTATACTTTAGCATCTGCACTTGAGAACTGTAAAAAGAGAGAGTGAGAGAAATCTGCACCTTTGTTACCAGTCCATGTCAAGGAAGGGAACATCAACTTGCCTGAAGTGTGAGTAACCATGGGATATAGAAAGATAGCAATGATGGCTGCAGGTGACGGAAAAATGGGCGCCAGGCCCAGCTATGGGGAAATCCTAGTAAAACTGAATCCTCAATGTCTTCCCCTGCAGCACACTCCCAGCTTTGTTCTACATCCTTTCATATAACCAAAAAGAGCTTCCTTCTTCTTGCCTTTGAACAGAGGAAACACAGATGACAAAGCAAAACCTAGGTGTGATGTGGTGAGGGGAAAAATGATGGCATATATTTTCTGGAGAAGAAAGGGGCTGTAAAGGAATTGAGAGTGGAAGCTCCTAGGGAACTCTCCACAGGAATGCAATATCCCACCTTCTGCTTCACCTTACATGGAGAAAGAGGCCACTCCTGCATATGCAGCTGGGTGGTAAAGAGTCTATCAGTCAATATGGGCTAGATTTTGCTGCAGAAACAAAAAAGTCTCAGGAGCTTAAAATGACAGACGTTTATTTCTGGCTCACATTTAAATATCCATCACAGATTGGCAAGGATATTCTGCTCACTGTAATTTCTCAGGGACCTGAGCTGACAGACTCTCCATTTTAACATGTGCTTCCATGATCACCAAGGCACGAACGGGGGAAGTGGCGAAACATACACTAGCTGTTCAATTCCCACCCATAAGCAACATCTGTCACTTTTCCCTCACATTTTGTTGGCCAAAACAAGTCAGATAGCCACAGTTAACTTCAAAGGGGGCTGGGAATGTGCAGTCTTATGATGTGTCTAGAAAGAGGAGAAGTGGAATATTTGGGAACAGGCCTGATGACTACCACAAAGACCTGCAATGCTAATTGAATAAGGGAGAGCCGGCGGGTTGTCCACCGTCAATTTCTCTGCTGCCAAAGGTCACAAAAACCGCCATGTGCCTCCATGCACTATGTCAGACACTCTGATTTAGTTTCACCATTCCTTAATGCAGAGGGATTAGAATTAACGTCGGAAACTCTCTGTATCTCCAACCCTGAAGATTTTTTTTTTTTTTGGGCAGCTGCCCAGCATGGGGATCTGAACCTTTGACCCTGATGTGAACAACACTTCTAACTCTGCATTAATTAAAAGTCATATGGCTGGCCAGTTAGCTTAGTTGGTTAGAGCATGTCCTTGTAACACCAAGGTCAAGGGTTTGGTTCCCCATACTGGCCAGCCACTGAAACCAAAAAAGGCCATAGGTTAAGATTGGGTTTAGTCAACTGTATATAATTCATCACAAAGGTGAATTAGTTATTTTCAGGTAATGCTCTTAGACATCTCTAAATAAGAATCTCAAATAAAGAGTCATATCAAAAACTGTGAGGAAAGCAATTACCCTATACAGGTACCTGACAATTGCAAGCAAGACCCACTTTCGTATACTGCTGATGACAACAGAATTTGACACAATCCTTTTGGAAAGAAATATGGCAATATGTATCAAGAGCCCTAAGTTATTCCTCATTCTTCTACCTAGCAATTCAACTACTGGAAATCTATCCTAATGAATCCCAAATATTTAAAAGCTAAGCATTATGTTCATTGCCATACTGTTTATAGTAGCAAATAATTTGAAAAAGTCTAAAGGTCTACATGAGGCACCCATTACAAATTGTATTTGTTGGAAAAATAATTATATTGTAATATTAACTAAAAACTAGGATACAAAATTATTCATATAGTATGATCAAATCTCTGTTGAATGTATCTATATCATATAATATTTATTTCTGTACATATTTTGATGTTCATTGTGAGCAGACTACTTCATACAATGGTGCTAAACAAGACCTGAGTCCCTTTAGATATGATGCATGTTATATGTTCACAACCAAAAGACTACTATTGTTTCTTAATTAATGAGACAGACCACCACGAATTTGCTGACAACACGAGGATATGTAGTGAGATTTTGAGTTGACTCTAGAAAGTTTGAAGATAGGGGCAAAATGCATGTGTATATGTGTAAAGGAAAAAGAGAGCATTAGGTAATTCATTTGGTGAAAATCCATTTTTTAGTTATTAGATGGGATTGTTTGGTTAAAAAAAGACCTAGCAGGAAAAGACCTCCCAGACACATTGTAAAGACTGAGACTGTTCTGGAACACAATTCTGAAATGTATATAAAAAAAGAACATGCCTACGGAGAGGTAATCTTCCAATACATTATGTCTTTAATATACCAATGCATATAAGATTAAGTCTAGTTGTTTTAGAATAATAACAATAAGGTTTGGAAAATGGTTACAATGGAAAAATTCTTTTTTTGTTGTTTTAAAGATGACCGGTAAGGGGATCTTAACCCTTGACTTGCTGTTGTCAGCACCATGCTCAGCCAGTGAGCCAACCGGCCATCCCTATATGGGATCCGAACCCGTGGCCTTGCTGTTATCAGCACCACACTCTCCCGAGTGAGCCATGGGCTGGCCCACAATGGAAAAGTTCTGAAGGGGATTGAGATTATTTTAGCTGCAAACAGAAATGAGAAGAGAAAATCAATAGATATTTAATGAAGTAAATGTGTGTGTGTGTGTGTGTGTGTGTGTGTGTGTATATATATATATATATATAT